>NC_092873.1:421122966-421422966 GCF_028372415.1 Notamacropus eugenii | reverse complement strand
ACTCCGGTCTGTCCTCCACTCGACTACTAAAGTCACCTTCCTGAAGCACAAGTCTGACTACTCTCCTGTACAAACTCTAGTGGTTCCCAATGGCCTCTGTGATCAAATATAAATTCCCCTTTTTAGTATTTAAAGTTCTTCATGAACTGGACCCTTCCTACCTTTTCATTCTTTTTATAACTCATTCCTTTCCATGTGATTTTGGTCTCTGCTGTTCCTCACACAAACTACTCTATCTCCTGAAACCATACTTTCATGAAATCTCATTCCTTGGATTCTCTCCCTATTCACTTCCACTTCCTGGCTTCCCCTAGTTCTCAGCTTAAATGCCACCTTTTGCAAAAAACTTTCCAAATCCCTCTCCAATGTTGGTACCTTCCTTCTGGGATTATCTCCAACTTTTCCTTGTTTGTACAGAGTTGTTTACATGTTGTTTTCCACTATATTATAAGCTCCTTTTGGGGCAAAGTTAGTTTCTGCATATCTAAGGATCCCATGTTTAGCCCAGTTCCTGTTAGACAGTTGACTTGTAATCAAGTTAACAATAATAATAATTACAACAGCAATAACGAACTAGAAGTCAAGAATAAAAATAATTATTAGATCCTATTATATACCACTATACTGAAGCAAAACTGAGAAATGATTAAAAACAATTATTACCAAAAAGAAATGGATAACTACAAATATATAAAAATCTGAATTAACATAATTTGAAATACTTTAAACAATCCAGTTTCAGTAAATAAAACTGAATTAAGGGGCGGAGCCAAGATGGCGGAGTAGAAACACACACATACGCTAGCTGCAAATCCACAGCCTGTAAAATATCTGTAAAAAAAGAACTGCCAATAAATTCTGGAGCAGCAGAAGCCATAGAACAGCGGAGCGGACGAGATTTCTGTTCCAGAGAGCCTAAAAACCTCTCGCAAAAGGTTCCTCGCGCTGTGGACGCGGAACAGAGCCCAGCCCTGCGTTGGCCCCCTGGTGCTGAGAGGAGCAGATCCGAGCAGGCTTCAGGGACAGAATCTCCAGCAGCCGCGTGGGTCCCTCCACCCACAGGTGACAAGGGTCGGTGAGAGGGTCTCTTTGGTGGGTCAAGAGGGGAGTAGGGTGCCCCCATAACTCAGGCCCCCTCGGGAGGCAGCAGCGGAGGTGGGAGCAGACCAGGGCTCCCCAAGCAGGCAAGAGCCTGGATCCATTGTTGAAGGTCTCTGCATAAACCCCCTGAGGGAACTGAGCTCATGAGGCAGCCCTGCCCCCACCTGAGCACCTGAACTTAATCTCACACTGAATAGCAGCCCTGCCCCCTCGGAAGCCCTGAGGCTGGGGAGCAGCATTTGAATCTCAAACCCCAAGCGCTGGCTGGGTGGATCTGGAGGCAAGGTGGGGGTGGAGGGGACACTCAGAAGTCAAGTCACTGGCTGGGAAAATGCCCAGAAAAGGGAAAAAAACCAAGACTATAGAAGGTTACTTTCTTGGTGAACAGATTTCTCCTCCCTTTCTTTCTGATGAGGAAGAACAATGCTCACCATCAGGGAAAGACACAGAACTCAAGGCTTCTGTATCCCAGCCCACTCAATGGGCTCAGACCATGGAAGAGCTCAAAAAGGATTTTGAAAATCATGTTAGAGAGGTGGAGGAAAAACTGGGAAGAGCAACGAGAGATATGCAAGCAAAGTATGAACAGCAGGTCAGCACCCTGCTAAAGGAGACCCAAAAAAATGCTGAAGAAAATAACACCCTGAAAAATAGGCTAACTCAATTGGCAAAAGAGGTTCAAAAAGTCAATGAGGAGAAGAATGCTTTCAAAAGCAGAATTAGCCAAATGGAAAAGGAGATTCAAAAGCTCACTGAAGAAAATAGTTCTTTCAAAATTAGAATGGAACAGATGGAGGCTAATGACTTTATGAGAAACCAAGAAATCACAAAACAAAACCAAAAGAATGAAAAAATGGAAGATAATGTGAAATATTTCATTGGAAAAACAACTGACCTGGAAAATAGATCCAGGAGAGACAATTTAAAAATTATGGGACTACCTGAAAGCCATGATCAAAAAAAGAACCTAGACATCATCTTTCATGAAATTATCAAGGAAAATTGCCCTGAGATTCTAGAACCAGAGGGCAAAATAAGTATTGAAAGAATCCACTGATCACCACCTGAAAAAGATCCAAAAAGAGAAACTCCTAGGAACATTGTGGCCAAATTCCAGAGTTCCCAGGTCAAGGAGAAAATATTGCAAGCAGCTAGAAAGAAACAATTCAAGTATTGTGGAAATACAATCAGGATAACACAAGATCTAGCAGCTTCTACATTAAGGGACTGAAGGGCATGGAATATGATATTCCAGAAGTCAAAGGAACTAGGACTAAAATCAAGAATCACCTACCCAGCAAAACTGAGTATAATACTTCAGGGGAAAAATTGGTCTTTCAATGAAATAGAGGACTTTCAAGCATTCTTGATGAAAAGACCAGAGCTGAAAAGAAAATTTGACTTTCAAACACAAGAATGAAGAGAAGCATGAAAAGGTAAACAGCAAAGAGAAGTCATAAGGGACTTATAAAAGTTGAACTGTTTACATTCCTACATGGAAAGACAATATTTGTAACTCTTGAAACTATTCAGTATCTGGGTACTGGGTGGGATTACACACACACACACACACATGTACATGCACACACACATAGAGACAGAGTGCGCAGAGTGAATTGAAGAGGAGGGGATCATATCTTAAAAAAAATGAAATCAAGCAGTGAGAGAGAAATATATGGGAGGAGAAAGGGAGAAATGGAATGGGGCAAATTATCTCTATAAAAGAGGCAAGCAAAAGACTTTTTTAGTTTAGGGAAAAAGAGGGGAGGTGAGAGAAAAACATGAAGTTTACTCTCATCACATTCCACTAAAGGAAGGAATAAAATACACACTCATTTTGGTATGAAAACCTGTCTTACAATACAGGAAAGTGGGGGATAAGGGGAGAAACAGGGTGGGGGGGACGATGGAAGGGAGGGCATGGGGAGGAGGGTGCAATTTGAGGTTGACACTCATGGGGAGGGATAGGATCAAAAGAGAGAATAGAAGTAATTGGGGGCAGGATAGGATGGAGGGAAATATAGTTAGTCTTATACAACACGACTATTATGGAAGTCATTTGCAAAACTGCACAGATTTGGCCTATATTGAATCGCTTGCCTTCCAAAGGGAATGGGTGGTGAGGGAGGGATGAAGAGATGTTGGAACTCAAAGTTTTAGGAACAACTGCCGGGTACCGTTCTTGCCGCTAGGAAATAAGAAATACGGGTAAAGGGGTATAGAAAGTTATTTGGCTCTACAGGACAGAAGAGAGGATGGAGACAAGGGCAGAGAGGGATGATAGAGGAGAGAGCAGATTAGTGATGGGGGCAATTGGAATGCTCGGTGTTTTGGGGTGGGGAGAGGGGACAAGGGGGGAGAAAATTTGGAACCCAAAATTCTGTGAAAATGAATGTTAAAAGTTAAATAAATAAATTAATTTAAAAAAATAAAACTGAATTAATCATAAAGGAATTACTCGAAATAGATATTTGGTCTAGATGGATTTAAAGTATAATTAATCACCATGCTACACAAATTATCCTCAAAAAGGAGAAAGAAAATATTCTACTAAACTTTTTGTGAGGTAATTATAATTCTAACTCCCTAAACCAGTAAAGGATAAGGCAAAGAAAGAAAACTATAAACCAATTTTACTAATACTACTAATGCTGATATCCAAAAAATTATTCCCAGTAATAAAACCAAATTTATACCACTGATGCAGAGATGGCTCCACCTTGGAGAAACAATTAACATTTTTAATTATATTAAAATTAAAACACCTCAAGTCACCCAAGGTACATCAATAGATGCAAAAGTCAAGTCAACAAGCATTTACTATATTCCAGGCACTGTATTAGGTGCTGGATACACACACATACACACACACACACACACACACACACGCACAAAAGCAAAAAGTCCTTTTGCCTACATTTTTATTTTTAAAAACCCCACTAAAACTAAAATAAAAAGCACAGATACAAAATTACTATTTCACATTAACATAAAAATAAGACTAAAAACAAATCTGGCATTGAAGTTTTCCCAATTAATATAGGGGCAAAAGAAGAATGAACACTTTCCCCACAATTATATGAAACTGTTATAGAAGTGTTTAATAATAAGATGAGAAAGAGATTAAGGACATGAACATTTATAAAGAAGACATACAAAATAAGTAATAAAACCCTACTTGGTAACATGACAGTTTACTTAGAAAAACTCCAGAGAATTAGCAAAGAAACAAATCAAGACAACTAATTGCTTCAGAAAAAAGATTCCCTCTCCCCCCCCCAAAAAAATACCACATAACATAAAAAATTGGGAGGAAACAATAAAAAGTATCATTTATCAAAACTACAAATTTTATCAAATACCTAAATATTATTATACCAAGGGACATTCAAGATGAAAAAAAGGACTTAAATGCCTAGAGGTATATTCACCATTTTGTATGTGCTGTGCTATATAGTAAAACTAATTATACTACCCAAATTAATTTATAGATTTAGTGCCATACCAAACTACTAAGAAGATGCTTTATAGAGCTAGACAAAAGAAAAACAAAATTCTTTTGGAGCAACAAGCACTATAATGTCAAGGGAAAGTAATAAAAATAAGTAGCATTTAAGGAGCTCGTAATTTTGTGAGATATATGGTGTGTGTAGTGCAATTCCTATTTTGCAGATGAGAAAACTGAGGTTCAGAAAAGTTAATTGCTGGTTTTTATGTTCTCTGGGGAAAACGGCAAAAATGTGGTACTGGAAATGATAACCAGTGAAAGGTTTTTCTCCATATCTTTTAATCTATTAATCAATCAACTAATTTTATTAAGTTCTTACTAGGTGCTATGCATTCTGTTAAGTAACTAATATCTCTTTTTTCCTTCCTTGAGAGAGAGAGAGACAGAGAGAGAACTGAATGATCATTCCAGAAAAAGGTAGGAGGAAGAAAAAGATATCTAAAGGAAAGAGACCTTAAATATTTTTAATATTTATTATATGTTTAATTATATATTTAAACATATAATGATATACTTATTTTTTATATCTAGCTGCCTATTTTTTATAATGAAGTGTACATTTTGTTGAAGTTGTGCATTATCTGTTATTTTACATTGATACAATGTGTTCATATCACCTTCATTTCCAAATATATTTCTTTTATCTACTCAGTAAGGCACTTAAAATAACAAATAAGAAAAAGAAGGAAAAATACCTAGCAAACTAACCTACACATCATTTGGGATGTATGTGTCTGACACATACACACATACATATAGTATATGTATATACATATGTGTATATATGTGTGCATACACAAATATATGTGTAGTGACGCGTATATTTGTAACTATAGCTACATATCTATACATTTAGATGTTCACGTGTTACGTATTAGAAGGTGTATTTGTGTGCACATATACACATATAGCAGTTGATATTTTGGCTAGGTTTACTGATTTTTTCTCTTTTCATTCATATCTATCTATGTATGTACACGCACTGGTTTTTATGTGTTTTGATTTTTTTAAAAATTATTTATTTCAAGAAGTAACTTTCTAAGTAGATAAAGAGGAGGAATGCATTTGGAAATAATGATCATATAAAAAATGAATCATCCCTGGCAGAAACTAGGCACACACCAACATCTTACACCCTATAAAAGATAAAGTCAAAATGAGTATATGATTTAGATATGAAGACTGATACTATAAGCAAACTAGGAGAGCAAGAAATAGTTTGCCTTTCAGATCTAAGGAGAAGGGAAGAGTTTATGACCAAACAAGAGATAGAGAACATTATGAAATACAAAATGGATAATTTTTATTACATTAAATTAGCAAATTTTTACCAAACAAAGCCAATACAACCAAGATAAAAACATAAGCAGAAAAATGGAAAACAATTTTTATAGCCACTGTCTCTGATTAAGGTCTCATTTCTAAAATATATAGAGAACTCAGCTGAACATATTAGAATACAAGTCATTCCCCAAATAATTAATGGTCAAAGGATATGAACTGGTAGTTTTCAGAGGAAAACATTAAAGCTCTCTACAATCATATAATTATCAATAGTAATTGTTGCTGTTTCCCACCCAGGCTGACATCTTTCTTTTTCTTGACTTCAATAAAGGAGCCATGCCCTGGCTACTACTTACCTTACCCTGAGTGAGTACCTGCAAACACCTTGACCTAAAGGGCCCAAGGTCTTCCAGTGCATCCTGGGTCATCTCCAGTCATCCTGATGAATATCTGGTCACTGGATTCCAGATGACTCTGGAGGAGAAGTGAGGCTGGTGACCTGCACAGCCCTCCCTCACTCAAAACAAAGTCAAGTGCAAGTCATGTCATCATTTCTCTGACGGCATGGTCTTCTTTGGCAAGGAAGGACAAACACAATAGGTGTGTGTATGTATGTGTGTGTGCATGTATATATTCAAGTCCTATATTGTAAGTCCTTCTAATTTTACATATCTTTTTTCCCCCCCTATCTTTTTCGACATCATCTAACCAATTGTCTCTCTATTACTGGGAGAGGGAGAAAGAAAGAAATCCAGGACCAAAATGAAAGTACACAACAGGCTCCTTATATTTGGAACTGGAAAAGACTTTTATCCAATATTCCTGTTTTACAGGTGAAGGAAACCAAGACAGATTAAGCAGTTTGTTCAAATTCAGTTATTAACAAAGAAAGTCGAGATTTAAACCTAAGTTTTTTGGTTTCAAATACAGGATACTTTCCAATATATAATGCTTAAAGCTTCCACTTCTCATCTCCAGCTCAAACATTAATCAACAGTCTCCTTCCACTGTATCCTGCTTTCACAATTAAAGAGGCGGCCCTTCTCTTTAACAAGGAAAACCCTTCAAAATTTACCTTTGAATCCATTCCATCAAGATTGCCTACTGTACCATCCCTACTTTTCTTGGTTGCCCAAGTGATCTTCCTACAGCACTTCTGATCATATTAAATATATGCCCCTAAATAAACTCCAGCATCTCCCTACCACCTCCAGAATCAAAAATAAAATCCTCTATTTGGCCTTTAAAACCCTTCACAGCACGGCCCTTCTTATCTTTCCAGCATTATTTCCCCTACTTCCCTCTACTCTGATGCATCTGCCTATCCACTTATACATTACAATTCTGTTTTTTCCCTGACTAACCCTATGCTTGGAATGCATTCCCTTCTCATATCTACTACTTGGGTCCCCTGGGTTCCTTAAATACTCAGCTCAAATATTGCATCCTACATGATGAACTTCCTGTGCCTCAGTCCTCCCCCTACACTGTTAAGGATTTCCCTCTGAGACTATTTTGTATAAGTACATACACACATATATGTATATTACATTTTTGCTTATTTTCTCCATTACATTAGAATATAAACTTAAAGGCAGTTTTTTTTTTTTGCCTTTCTTTGTATCATTAGTACTTAGCTCATTGCCTATTACATTAGAAAAAGTGCTCATTAAATGATTGTTGACTGATTGATTGAAAGACTGAAAGACACCTTTCACAGATGTCATATTTCTTCCACTATCATATTTTTGTTCTTTCTACCCCAAAAAACACTCCAGACTCTCTGACCCTCAATCTTCTCACCTGCAAAATGGGGCTAACACTACTTACATTGCCTACTTCATGAGATTGTTGATAGTATGGTGTTATCTTTACTCCCCTCTATAAATTTGAGCAGTCACCTGCTGAGAACATACTTCCAAAAGTCTATCTGAGCTCTAATATAAATAAATGTCTAATAAAATGTCTCTGATACTGTCTCATTTTGAAAGGCTGAGTCAGGTATACCCTTCTGTGAAATGTTGTCACTTGTGTCTTATCATTGATGCTTCATTTAGAATTGTACACAATTAAATTTATTGATCCAAATAGTTGGGGAAAGAGCTGACAGTACAATTTTAGAAAACTATAGGAAAGCTGCCCATACAGATTTAGTAAGTCAAGGACCATAGAGAAGTGGATATGAAATTGCAAGAAGAGTACCAGAATAATTTAAAGGAGACAAAATCAAGAGGGGAGGATGAGGGGCAGTGATAAAATTTGGATAGTCAATAGCTCAGAGGTTTCCATGTATGAAAACTATGAGATGCAAACAATAGATCTTAATGCCATAGAGTGCTGTGACCAGAGAAGTGAAAAGATAAGATATAGTGTCAGAAATCACTCTTCAAAAGAAAAAAAGAAAAGAAAACAGATATGGGATAATTAGCAACTTGATACTGCTTTGAGAATCTCCTCTCAGTCAACATGGATGGCAAATTTCTGTTAGAAATGGGCTTTGGAAAGAAACTACGAATTACCAAACAAAGGCTATGGAAATATCTAGTATATTCCCAAAAAAGAGGGTTTATAATAAAACCCAGAATTGTAACCCTTATTGGATGACCAGATTTTTGCCTTAAGATACACCCTTAAGGCAAAGATTAATCCAGGCAGACATTCACACTTCCTTCTCTCCCCTAGAACTCCAACATTTAAGAAGCTATGCTTCCCAACTACAAGCATCCAAGCATGAGTAGGCTTGCAAAAGACAAGTAGTGGGAAGGATTCCTCTCATGTCAGAGCCTTGGGGAAAGAAAGCATGCCACCCCTCTTCACTTGTACCAGGTTGCCATTCTCATATGAATCATATCAAACCCATCCCAGTCCTCCTCAAAATTACTGACTTCATTGATTTAGGCATACCACACATATACTACCTGTCTTGGGTACTATGTAACACAGGACATCTAGGTCAAGAATGTTGGTGGTACATACCAGGCTTAGAGTACCATGGAATATCTGTCTTTTGTTGACTTGGAATTCAATTGTATTTCCTTCTAACTTGACATAAGACTATCAATCATCATTCTTTTAGTTTGGTGACCCAGACAGGTTTAAAACTACCTGACTGCACTTTTATCTATCCTATATATCTTCATCTTGTTCACAAAATCTCATAAGGTACTGTTAAATGTTATATGGAAACTCAGCAATATTATGTCTATGGTATTCACATGTCGTTATTCCTGTCAAAAATAGAAGAAACAAAGCTGGTTTGAAATAATGTGTTTCTGAGAAATTCATACTAACTGAGAGTGATCACCATTTCCCTTACAAACCAACATTTAACAGTGTATTCTAAAATTTTCCTTAATTAAAGTCAAGTCCTCCAGCCTAGAGGCTGAAGCTAAGCAATCAATATCTAACTGCCCTATTAAATAAGGGATTAGATTTAGATATTCTTAGCATCTTAAAACCATGACTCTGCTGTTGAGAATTAGTGGAAACTTTTAATCATTTAATATATTTTTTACATGTGAAAAGTATTGTTTTTCTTTCTTCCATTAGAATTTTAATACTTGTCAATTTCAATACAACACATCAAAAAGGAAGAGAAGGAAAAATCTTGAAACAAAATTGAAATTAGACTCCTTTTTGCATATGCTGGAAAATAAATAATATTTGGTCACCTACTATCACAAAAATAAAAAATGAACAGGAAAAGAAAAAAGCCAAGAGTTAATAATCACTATTGACTACGCTTGAATAAACATCAATGGGGATCAAATAATAACTCACATCTGCATAGTTCTATAAGGTTTATAAAACACTTTCCATATTTAACCACTGTAGAACTGACAACCACCTGTCCTTTTCACTAATGAATTTTAATGGATTCCAATTATATAAACATAGTATAATAGGACAATTCACACTACATGCCTTGACTCTATATAGTTATTAGTTAGAGTATATGTTTATAAACACATACTTATACTGTAGACACCTATACTTATAATGATTGCAGCTAAAGGAATAAAATCAGGATGTATTAAAATATGTGGGCATGGTTCTTTCCCTCAGGAAGCTCAAAAGCTTTCATTTGATGGGCAAGACAAAATTCTAGAAATTTCAGAATGCAGTCTATCTACTTAGATTCTAACATTCCCTCTCTTGCTGTTGAGCAGGGAAGTAATAGTGTAAACTCCTCTAACCCTAATGTCCAGGTGATATATATTCCTATTGGCTCTTGATGACACTGACTTTTTGTTCATTGTTCTCTTTTACATGAACAAGTACAGGGGATGTGATTCACCTCAGTCAGGCTCAGACTTGATGTCTGAGTTCTGTCTCACAGACAAGGACAGAAGTGCAAAACAAACAGATGCGTAAAAAGTATACAGAGACTCTGAGGTGAGGTTTTCCTTTGGGGCTTACTCATTGAAAGTGTTTGTGTCTTCTGACATTTTTCTGAAATTTCTTGTCCCATTGAATCAAGTTCTATTTGGTTCATTCTGTTTTTCAGGAAGACCACTGTTTGGATCATATTTTTATCTCCTTTTCAAACTTATTTATTATCCTTCCAATTTTCCCAAAGTACCTTAATTTTTCTTCTGCTCTTGGAATCCTTGTTACTGTCTTTCTTTTTCCTAAGGCTCTACTTGTGTATTTTGTAGACCTACATTCTTCTTATAGGTTTACCTCTTGTGCATCTATTAACCCATGCTATTTTGTTATTGTATTTGAATCTTTCTTTGTTTAACCATATTCTTTAAACCAATGCCAGGCTCCATCACCTCTCATACTTAAGACTACATACTACAAGGGTAGGCTTTACCTAGTCCAGTCCCCTTTACAATCTTGATGACTTGACCCTGATGTTGATTCTGCCCTATTGAAACTCTAGATCTGATATCTGAGAGCAGGCCCCACCTTCTCCCACAATCCAAGACTTCTGCCACCGTATCCTTATAGTAGATGATGGCTGCTGACCTTGCACCAACCTCCATCTTTTGCTCCTTGCGTAATAACCAACTGGGAGTTGGTTCCTTCCATACTATACCTGCAACTGGCCCTTTCAGGATATTGGGAGATCCTGCTGGTCTCAGGACTCCAGGAAGATTCTCCTCAGGGGCCAAGAAGACCCTGGGCAGTTACTCACTTGGAATTGGCCTGGCACTTGCTTTGGCTTTGACAAGCTTTAGCTTTACAACTTATGGAGGGCTACAAGGTATGCGCATATATAGGGACTGGGGCTGGTTCCATCCCCAAGTGCTCAGATCTCTCTGGCTATAGACTCTATTTGCCAGATATTAGTTTTTATTTTCTTTTCCCCCTGTTGCATCCCCACTCAGAAAACTCATAAGCCATCTTGTCATCTTTTTGTGCGATATTAGACTAGATGGAGAATCCCAGAGGTATTACCCTTTGATCATATAGATCATTGTTTTATATGGTATTCTCTTAAATCTTAGTTGGGGTGTTTATGAGGGAAGTTAGGTCTACTAAAACAACAAAAAAAGGGCTTTTTGGAGCTAAAGTAGGAGAAGAAAGGGTTTTGAATGCTGTGGATAAGTTCACTTACCTTGGTAGTATACTTTCCAGGGATGTACACATTGACAATGAGGTTGATGAGCACATTGCCAGAGCTAGCTCAGTGTTTGGGAGGCTCCAAAGAGAGGTTTGGGAAAGAGGAGGTATTAGACTGACTACCAAACTGAAGGTCTACAGAGCCATTGTGCTGACCTCATTGTTATATGTTTGTGAAACATGGACACTCTACCAGCGCCATGCCAGGAAATTGAATTGCTTCCATTTGAATTGTCTTAGGAAGACTCTGAGGATCACCTGGCAGTATAAGGTATCAGACACTGAAGTCCTTGCTCAAGATGAACTGCCAAGTATTCAAACTATGCTTCAGAGAGGGCAACTCTGATGGGCTGGTCACGTTGTTTGAATGCAAAGTGTACACTTGCCAAAAAGATTATTTTATGGAGAACTCACATGGGGCAGGTGATCACATGGTAGCCAGAAGAAATGATACAAGGACACTCTCAAGGTCTCTCTTAAGAACTTTGGATTTGACAGTGCAACATGGGAGACACTGGCACAGGACTATTAAGCATGGCGTGCCTACATAAGAAAAGGTGTTGTGCTCTTTGAGCAAAGCAAAATTGAGACAGCATAAAGTAAACGCAGGATGCTCAAATTTGGGATATTTACATGGACCATCTGTGCCCAACTTGTGATAGAGCATTGTGAACTAGTATTGGTCTGATCAGCCACAGCGGACACACTGAAATTTCACTTTACAATGGTGATGTCACTTTGGTCCTCTTTGAAGACGAAGGACAACAACCAACCAGTTGCGGTGTTTATGAGAGAAGCTGGGTCTACTAAAACAACAATAAAAGGGTTTTTTTGAGCTAAAGTAGGAGAAGAAAGGGCTTAATTGAACAGAGAGAAATCAGAGTTATATGATTCTTATTTTGATTCTATTTTCTCTGCCAAGGAGAATAAATCCTAAAATGAAGATGACATAACAAAAATGACTAATCGAGAACTGATCCTCAAGATAAGGAAGGAGATAGCAAAGAAGCACTGAGCTGCCCTTGATGAATTCAGGTCACCTACCCCAGATGAATTATATCCTTGTGTATAGAAAGAACCTCGTGAGCCACTGTCTATGACAATGAAAAGATCATGGAAAATGAGTGAGGAACCACAAGATTGGAGAAGGGCAAAAGTCCAAATTTAAAGAAAAAGGAAAAGACTAGTCTATGAGCTTGACTTGGAATACTGAAAAAATCCCAGAATGGATCATTCAAGAAATGGTTAGCAAACATCCAGAAAAGAAATCAGCAATTAACAAATAGGTAATATATAGGTTACCAAATTTTTCCTGAGGATATAATAATGTTTCTGATAGTGACCTCATGGAGGGGTTGGAGAAACATGAATCAGGTGAGAATGCAATTAATTAGACTCAGAATTGGTTAGGTGACTAGACTCAGAATCAGTGTTAATGGTTTAACTTTGACATGGACAGAGATCTTCAAAGAAATACTGTGGGGATCTGTTCTTGACTTTGTGTCATTTACTTAGATAAGTGCATAGTTGGTATATTCACCAAACATACAGTTGACATAGTTCTGGGACAGAGGGTAACTTTATGACACACTGGAGAAAAAACTGGACTAAGAGTTAGAAAGGTCCAAGTTTTAATCTGGCATTATATATTTACAGTTACGTGACCCTAGGCAAGTCGCTTAACATCTATTTGCCTCCATTTTCTCAACTAGGAATAGGGATGATGATGCCACCTACTTCCTAGAATTGTTGTGAAGATCAAATGAGATAATATCTATAAGGTGTTTAGCACAGTGGCTAGCATATAGTAGACACCAGTTAATGTTAGTCATTATTAATAATTATTATTATTACTAACATACTGGATGAGAGAATAAGGATCTGAAATGATCAACAGGCAAGAGCATTTGGCTGATTGGGATAAATTTAAAATTTTTTACCTAGGTACAAAAAATCAACCTGACAAATATAAGATGGGATAGGTATGGTTAGAGAACAAATATTTTGGAAAATATCTAGTTATTTTAGTGGATTATAAGCTCAATATGAGTGAGCGATATACGTGGAAACCAAAAAATATTGTCCTGAGTCATAATTTCCAGGAACAGAGAGGGAATAGTCCCACTTTACACTGTTCTCATCAGTATTCATTGAGAATGTTGTGCTCAGTTTTGGGCACTACACTTTAAGAAGGATATTGATATTGATAACTTGGAGAATGTCCAGGGCAGGGCCACCAAAATGATGGATGCCCTGAGACCATGCCATACAAAGATTAGTTCAAGGAAAATGGAAGACTTAGCTAGGAGGGGAGAAAGAGTTGGGGAAAAGGGGACACAAGTGAAATATTCAGGACAGGATGGCTGTCTTATGGAGGGTCTGATGTGCTGTCATACGAAGGAAGGAAATTCACATATACAAAGATGTATGCATATACCCCTCAGTACAAAAACACTATCT
Organism: Notamacropus eugenii; assembly: GCF_028372415.1. Taxonomy (NCBI): domain Eukaryota; kingdom Metazoa; phylum Chordata; class Mammalia; order Diprotodontia; family Macropodidae; genus Notamacropus; species Notamacropus eugenii. The sequence continues at coordinate 421,409,042 of NC_092873.1, read as the reverse complement.
AATGAGAACTTTTCAAGTAAAAAATAGAATGCTCTTACCCTCCGTGTTTTGAAATGTATGTTAGTCATAAAATGTTCTGTCATCTCCTTATATACTATACAAATTCAATTACAATAGTCAACCAAAAACCATACAATTTTACAATAATATTTCATGTATTATAATATATGTTAGAACTTGTTTCAAGAAACTACTGTACTCTGGATTGAAAAAATGGATAGATCATAATATAATATGAATGTCACTTAGACCAATTGAATTTTGAATTACACCCCAAGGTACTGGTATACACAAGAGTTTGTTTATTTGGTAAAGAAATCTAATGACAGAGAAACTAGCCTAACTTTTTATTTCCTCAATTTCATAGATTTCTGTTTTACCTTGAAAACCTTGTGAGATGTTTATGCATTATATTGATGTAACCAAGTTTTAGTATGGTAAACATTTTTTAGCATTGACTTTTTAAAGTTACCACAAGAAATTCTAACATAAAATGGATTAATTTGTCATTGTTTGCCCTTTTTATTCCCTAGCAAAGTATGAAAAACAAACTTTTTCTTATGTGCCATTAAAATATGTTAGCAAGATATTCTAGAAGGCAAAAAAATTAAAGGTTTCAACCAAGAATTATTTATCTGGCCAAACTAAATATAATCTTAAGGGGGAAAATAGATCTTTCATGAAATAGAAGAATTTCTGATAAAGACCTGAGGAGATACTGCGAAATGTAAACACAGGAGTCAAGAGAGACATACCAAGAGAGACCACACAATGATGAAGTATTTATATCCTAATAAGAGGAGAAGAAATAAGTAACTCTTCTGAGCATAGCCTTCAAAGGTCACAGAGGGAATATAGGAGAAAAAAAACAGTTTGATAAGAAAGGAAGGGAGGGAGGGAGGGAGGGAAGGAGGGAGGAAGGGAGGGGACATACCCTAGGGAAGAAAAAGATATGAATGGACTGGTACTTCCTATCTCATATAATCAGGTTGCATGAGGAGAATATATAAACATGAAGAAAAGGGTGGAGGGAGAAGGCTAGATATGAACCATGAAAGATGGGGGTGGAGGAATCAGGCTACATACAATCCTTACAGAGGCAGTTTGTGGCACAATAGAGTATTGGGTCTGGAGTCAGGGAGATCGGAGCTCAAATCCAGTTTCAGATATTTACTACCTGGATGACCCTGGGCATATAATTTTTGTTTGCCTCAGTTTCCTCAACTATAAAGTAGGAATAATAATAGCAACCATCTTGCAAGGTTGTTGTGCAAACCAAATAAGATAATATTTGGAAAATAGTGGAGATAGTGGAATCTAGTTGCATCAGATTTCAAACTATTCTCCAAGGCAATAATCATCAGAACTATATGGTTATTAGCCAAAATAAATGCATAAATAAAAATAGAAAAGTCAATAGAAGAGATCTGGCATGCAATTTAAACATAACAACAATAGTTAATAAACCTAAAGACCTCATCTACTAGGATAAGGATTGGTTATTTGACAAAATATGCTGAAAAAATGAAGAGTGGGCAGGAATCAAGTTTATACCAAGAGCTGACGCCATACATCACAATAAGCTTCAAACAAATGAATACATAACCTAGATATAAAAGGTTATATAATAAACAGATTTAAAAGCACAGCTTTATCACACTTATGGATAAGGGACAAGAGACAGAGAGTATCATAAAAGGTAAATGGACAATTTTGATTATGGCAAATTAAAATTTCTAAATAAAAAACCATAATATTGAAAGTAGAGGGAAAACTGTTAAGTATAAAAAATCTTTCTAGCAAATTTCTCTAGTAAAAGTATCATATTCATTAGGGGTGTGTGAGAGTGTGTGTGTTTGAGAGAGAGAGAGGGGGAGAGAGAACACTAGGTAATAGAGTGGATAGAGTGATATGCCTAGAGTCAGGTAAACTCATCTTCCTGAGTTCAAATCTGGCTTCAGATGCTTACTGGGTGTGTGACTCTGAAAAGTCACTTAACACTGTCTACCTCAGTTTCCTCATCTATAAAATGAACTATAGAAGGAAATGAAAAAAAAAAATTGCTCCAGTATCTTTGCCAAGAAAACCCCAAATGAGATCAAGAAGAGCTGGACATGACTGAAGAACAATAGTAACCAAGAAGAGTGCGTGTGTGTGTGTGTGTGTGTGTGTGTGTGTGTGTGTGTGTGTGTGTGTGTGTATGTATATATTTCAAATACATATGGATGAAAGCCATTCCTCAAAAGATATATGGTCAAAGGATATGAACAGTTCTCAGGAAGAAAGTCAAACTGTTGCGGTCTAGGGGTGCTGGGAATCCCAAAATACAAGGATACAGGGTGCAGATCTGTCTTGAAAGAATTCAGTCACTCAAGCCTTCTTTCAGTCCAAGTACCAAGTTTATTGTAACACCAATAGAAGTGGGGCAGACTCCTACCGAGTCTGTAATGCCAATACAAGTGGGTCAGATTTTAAGAATCTGAAAGTATTTAATGAGAGTAAGATTAGTACATTCATACCTGAAAGACTGTGAGAAAATCCTTGATATGATTAAGGAGTGGCAAGTAGCCCCAGGTGATCTGGAGGTTATGGAGAAAGGGGCTTAGATGGGATTAAGGTATGGAAAATAAACTATTTGAGTAATAAAGGTAGGCTGGGTGGGCCAGATGCCTTGGGTGAGGAATCTGAGTTACTGAAATGTATGGGAAAATTCAGGCAGTGGCTTGCTTTCAAAGATAAGATCCTTTCCTTTTAGGGGTTCAAATCCCATCCCCATTAAAACCATCAAAACCGATATGAAAAAAAATGATACAAATTACTAATAACAATTTTAAGTAGACAAAACAATTCTGAGATTCTACCTCATGCTAATTAGATTGACAAAGATTAAAAAAAGGGAGAATGGTAATTGCTGAGGGTCTGTAAGAAGACAGGCACACTGGTCCATTGTTGGTAGATGTGTCTATCCATTCTACAGCATAATATTAGCTATTTCCAAAAAGTCATTGAATAATGCATGTCCTTTGATCCCGTAATGCTTACACTACACCTACACTCTTAAGAGTAAAAGAAAGAAAGAAGGGGAAGACTCGGATAAAGAAAAAAATGCTTGTATGAGGTTGTTTTATTGTAGCAAAGGCTTGGAAAGGGAATGCCAATCAAGTCAGGAATAGCTGATCAAATTATGTTTGTGAATTTATGCCATAAGAAATGACAAAAGAGACAATCTCAATGAAACTCCTGTAGACCTGCATCAACTAACACAGAGTTAAGTAAGCAAAACCAGAACAATTTATATAACAGCAATACCATAAAGAAAAATAAAATTTAAAAGACTTAAGTACTCTGATTATCAAAATGACCAGCCTAAAACCTTAAAATGACTAATAAAGCATTTTATCCATCTCCTAACAGAGGTGGTGATCACAAGAAACAGAATGAGTATGTGTGTGAGTGTGTGTGTGCGTGTGTGTATGTGTGTGTGTGTGTGTGTGTGTGTGTGTGTGTGTGTGTGTGTGTGTGTGTGTGAGAGAGAGAGAGAGAGAGAGAGAGAGAGAGAGAGAGAGAGAGAGAGAGAGAGAGAGAGAGAGAGAGAGAGAGAGAGAGAGAGAGAAAGATCTATCCATATCATAGTCAATGTGTAGATAAAGTTTGCTTTTTTTTCTTGTTACCAGCATTGTGTTTTTCCTAGGGGAGAGAGAGGACAAGGTAGCAGTAATGCTGCCTGGGGTAGGAGAGAGTTGAAAAGAAAGAAAAGAAGGCTACTGAAACATTTTTTAAAGACAAAGAAAATACTGAAGTTCAGAAGAAAAAAGTTAAGGAGGATTGATTTCAAACTAACATGCTTAAGTTATTATATACATTTTAAAAAGCTAATGTTCTTAATAACGATTCAAAGTTTTCTGTTCGTCTTGTACATGTTTTTTTTTTCTTTTGGATTATGTACATTAAGTTAAGTTTTTATTAGATAATAAAAAAAGAAAGCATATTAACTCCAATTTGATTGAAAAATAAGTGACAAAGCTTGGACCCCTCCCTCAGTTGTGTTAGACAACTACTTGGCTAGGTCCATCGAGTTCTTCACATGCTGTCTGAGGCTCCTGTTATTTGAGGAGAGCAAAAAGACCATTCAAAAGTTCATTGTATTTGCTCAACAAAATGGATTACTTCCAATTCTAAAACCACAACATTCAAAAACTTTTGGGGGGAGGGGGGTGAGAAATATAAGGCATATATTTATTCTCTAGACTTGTCAAAAATTTCAATGTCTATATAGATATAAGATACAACGTATCACTCAAAATCCAATTCCTGGATTTATAATTGGACTTTTTCTGAGAAACTTAAGGGCAATCCATAATGAGCCTAGGAATTTTTTCCACCAAGAAATTTCCAAAATGGAAAACAAAACCAGGGTTTATTATTTTTATGTTATTTTAATGATTATATGATAGTACACTGTAAACTTTAATGTGCTATAAGAATGCTAGCTATTATTATTAATAAAATAATAATAAGTATAATGAAGAGTACCAAAGGAAATTAGGAATGATAAAATAATAACAATACTACATTCATATAGCACTTTAAGGTTTGCAGTGTACTTTGCATATATTAACTCATTTAATCTTCACAACTTTGTAAGGTGGATGTTATTTATATCCCCATTTTTCCAAGACAAAATTGAAGCTGAGAAAGATTAACCCACTTACCCAGGGTCACACAGCTAATAAATGCCTGAAGCTAGACTCAAACTCAAGTCTTCCTAAATCTTGGTAGTGCATTTTGCTCTGTCTTTTGCATGATGTTTGCCTCAATTCCTCATCTATAAAATGAGCTGGAGAAGGAATGGAAAACCACTTCAGTATCTTTGCTAAGAAAATCCCAAGTGGAGTCATGAAGAGTCAGACACAATTGTAATGACTGAAAACAAAAGCCCAGGATATAGTCCAAGCATTCTGGCTAAGTACTATTGGATTTTAAGAAGAAATATTGGGAAAATAAAATAATTTTAGCAGGAAAAATAAGAAGTTCTATTTTGGATATGTTGGATATCAGATGCCTATGGGGTATCAATGTTGAAGATTTGCAAAAGGCATTTGATAATGAGTAAACTATCCCTCAGGAAAGACACTGGTACTAGATGTATAGAACTGGAGATCATCTTCATAGATATGATAATTGAAGATAAATTTCCCAAGTGAGATTGTATTTATTGAAAAGACAACAAGATAGTGCCTTGGTGGACACTTTATTCTCCTCACTGCACTATACAATCCAGTGATACTGGCCTTCTTACTTTTCCTTACACATGACAATCTGTCTCCTGTCACAGAGACATTGGTCAATCAACAAGCATTTATTAAGATATTCTTATGTGCTAGGCACTCTGCAAAGTGCTGAGGTTACAAAGAAAGGGAAGGGTAAAAGTCTGCCCTCCAGGAGCTCACATTCCAATGAGAGAGACAACATGCAAAAAAATGGTGTTTACAAGGTATATACAGCTTAAGTGGAATGCCACTTTAGAGGGGAGGCACTAGCAGTTGGGGATGAGAAGGACTGGGGATTTATTTCCTGTGTGAGGCAGAACTGAAAGCTCAGTCTTAAAGGAAGCCTGAAGGTGGAGAAGAAGACAGAAAGCATTCCAGGCATGAGGGATAGTTAAAGCAGACAGTTAGCCAATGGAGCACTGTCCATGTCAAGAAGGTCAACATCACAATTTGCATGAGAGAGGGGGAGGATAAGTGTAAAAAGATTGGAAAGTTAGGAATCTGTAAATCTAATCCAAAAAGGTCCTCTGAGACCACCTAATGCAAGCCATACTTGCTTGGGAATCTTTTTAGAAGATAACTAATGAAGGTCATCCAGCTTTTTCTTGAAGGGAACCATTCTTTTCCACTTGTTCCACATTGGGACAATTCTAATTAGTAGGAAGTTTTTCATTTTATCAAATTTTCTCTTCACACCTTCTAAGCACTAATCCTAGTTCTGAGCTCTTGGACTATGAGCAAATCTAATCCCAGGTCCACATTAAAAATTTTCAAATACTTAAAGATAGCTATCACAATTGCCTTAAATCTTCCCTTCTTAGGGCTAATCATTTCCACTTCCTTCAACTAATGCTCATAAAAATAGAGAACCTAGATGCTGTTAGGTTGGAATAGATCAAATACAATGCTTGAAGTCAATAAGTTTAAAAAACATACCAAAATTCACGAGGGAAGAGGTTTAGGGGGCTAGGCAGGCACAGGAGATTATTCAGACTCTTAGGGCCAAAGTACAGGTTATGGGTGGAAGGGAGAAGGATGTACAGAGACATACTGAAGAAAAGAAAAGCAATATGAAAAGGCCATTGGTTTTGATTCCTAACAATTTATCTCATTTAAAAAATGTCAGTCCATCAACCAGTACTTGGCACGTACTATCGTGTGCCAGGCACTTTGCTAAGTTCTGGAGATACAAAGGCAAAAGACAGTTCTTGCCATCAAGAAACTCACAATCTAATGGCTATGACAACATATTCAATATCACTATGATGTACTCAGAATGAATTATTAGATGATTGTTCAGTTAAAGACAAAGTAGTCATGATCCTGGACATTCACAACTTTTCATGAACTTATTTATTGCACCTTAGAGACAACTCTTCAATGATCTCTGATAATAAATGTGAGATTGGGTACATAGTGAGGCATTGCTTATTTAACAAAGGTCCTTGCCACTGTGATAGGAGATCCAACACAGAATTCAAGTTAAAGAGGGATTTTCTGTGAATGTATCCTCCAGATGCTTCTGTTTGTGGATGACATTGTGCTGACTGCATATAGTCCGAGATCATGGTGAAGCCTGCTAGGAGAGATCTCTAATTACTCAAGGAATTTGACCTGACTATCTACACAGGATAACCAAAGCAGATAAAAAATATCTATTGCTCAGATTACAATATGCATTTATATGGATATCTTACGGTTTGACCATCAGTACATTTCTGGGACAAATAATACAAATTGACAAATGAGTTAGGTCTGGGATTGAAAAGGCTTGATTGCATTCAGGAAATTGCAAAGTTCCTTGAAACAAAGCTCCATCTTTTTAAGACCAACAGACAGCTAGACTTAGAATGCAACCATCTTTGAAGAATTGAAAATTAATATCATAAAAAGGGCTATAAAGAGATGCATTTGAATATGAACAAGTTGCAATATGTGACCAATGTGGAACTCTAAAGAACAGGAACAAGACATGTCATCAAGGTAATATAGAACAGGAAAGAAAGATAGGCTGTTCATAGAGCCAGGGTTAAATATTATAGGTGGACAGCCAGAGTGTTCCAGTGGTACTTTTGTGACAGAAGAAACAGAAGAAGGCCTCCACAAATGTTAACTAGTGTCTGTGAGGTGAATTCGGGAAAAGATAAGATAAGATAAAAGGTGCACGTGCCGGACAGACATCAATAAATTTAAATTTGCATCACCGGAGAGAACTTTCAGGTCTATGAGATCACATTTGCATACTTGTGTAGTTTTAAGATGTACTCTGAATTTAGATAAATGATAATCCTCTTGTACTGCCTAGAAATATTCTATAAATAGGCTGATAGATTAAATTGGTATAAGGCAAAGAAATAACATATCAATACAAATTGCATAACAATACAAATTTATAACAAAAAATTAAAAGAAGAGATATTCACACCAAAATATTTTTATAGTATTTTTAAACAACTAAGTCAAATTCTTTCCAACATTACAGGAAAAAATTTTATTTGAGAAAAAAAATTTTTTTTAGAGTTCAAGTAATGAACTCCAAAAGAAAATACTCCTAATTTGTCAAAGATATGCATATGGCTATTATGGTATTAAAAAAATGTCTAAGTTTAATACTTTAGTCTTTCCTCCAAAACATGTCATTTTAATTTTATTCATAATTTCTAATGTTTCATTTAGGAGTTGGGTTGTTCTCATCATTATCACTTCTGCACCAAAGGAACAAGAATTACTGGGGAAAATATTCAACTTAGAGTCAGAAAAGTTGTTCTAAGTCTGTTACTTAATAGTTACATGACCCTGATCAAATTCTTTGAGTCTCAACTTTTTCATTTATGGAACAGAGATAATAATTTTACTACAAATTTCATAAACTAAGGATCTGAGGAATGATGTAATATAAGGTGTTCCATAGTTATAAATGGCTATAAAATCTGAGTTACTCTTTTGATTATTTGTTGTATCTTCTAAGATATTTTTTTAATTTTTATTTAGGATATATTCCTTTTTGAATGGGAACAATGCTTCTTGGACAATGTGATCAGGAAAATAATTGTTTTTTTTTTTTAATTCATTTGACATTTCCTAGAGAGTATATTAGTTTTGGAAGAGAAATATGAGATAAAATGTTGGTCATAGTTGAAGAATGTATAATTTTAAGATCTTTTCAATATAATCCTACTAATATTATGTAAAAACTGGGAAAAGGCTAAGTAGGTTAGCCTTTTATTCAAAAGGTTGAATAAGCTTATACGTAGTAATGATGAATGAATAAATTGAACATAGTATTTCCTATACAAAAAGGTTGTAGCCGGAGACAAAAAGGGATCACCTTGATTCAGATCTGGTGGGGTTTTTTTCCATATTAAAATGACTAATTTGATACCTGTTTTTATTTTTTTTGCCACCCTATTATACTCACCACTGGTAAAACAAACAGGACATTTTAGCTTTAATCTTCTTAGTACATAACCCAAATAACTTCAGTCATGTTTGCATTAATGCTGCATTAATCATGTTGTTGCGTATTAATGAGTTTTCAGGCTATGCTAATTACTGTCATAGATTCTGCAGCAGCCCATTAAATATACAAATTACAGAATTAAAGAGCCAGAGCTCTTCATGATTAATCTCTAAATGGAGAAAAACTAATGATGTCTGTACAAAGTTTCTCTCTACTTTTGGCTGAGTGATCCCGGTGAACAATCAATTAGCCTATTTGAAGAATAAGAAGATCTTTCATATCAACTGATTTTATGTACATTTTTCCTATTGAAAACACACATATTCATGTTTGCCACACTATGGATTTCATTTTTTAAAAATATTTCTATGCTTACCTTTATACACCTCCAGAATTCTCCTATAACTTCTTGCTACAGAGCATATTTTGATAGTAGGAATGTCCATCTTGGACTCCATCCAAGAGGGCTTCACTACTGAAGCACCAAAAGGACCTCATTATTAAATAGCTACATTTATCAGGTGTTCCCATAATATGTACCCTAAGGAGAGCATTAAGAAGTCTGTATATGGAACAGTGGAAAGAGCATTAGACTAGGAAATGTGGATTTGGAGTCTCATATTTGTCACAAAATATCAGCATAACTTTAGGCAAGTCAGTTTGACTCTCTGGTTCTCATTTTCCACATTGTTAAAATGCAAAGGTTGAACTAAATGACCACCAAGGCCTCTTCAAGCTCTAACAAACTATGAATCCAGAATGTATTTTCTTAAAATTTATTGTTAATCTAAAGGAAGAAACCTGGTACTATATAACTAGACTGTAGTATAAATCTCTTTGCATCAAGGTCAAGGGTGTTATTATAGTCATTTATAATAATCCTTGATATAAAAAAAAGCAAGACACTTAGGTTCATTTCATAAAATCAAATCATTTAACATTGATTGAAGAAGAATCTATTCCCTGGGAAGAACTACTCCCAATGTAGTCCAGTGTAAACACAGTCAATCAAAATCTTATCTCATTTTCGCTTATAGAAGTACCATGAAGATAAATTAACTTTTAAAAAATTTCAACTTACTGATTATTGGCGTATATTAGTCAGTCAAGGGACTTTAGCCATGACATTTGTTTATATAAACCTACAAAATACAGAACCATAGAGAGTCAGAGATGAAAAGCATCTTAACCATCTTCTAGTTTGACTTCCTCATGTGATGGGGTATATATACAGAACTGGGGATGTCACATGATTTCACTAATACCACATCTTTATTTCAAGTATTTCTTTAAATAGTTTAATGCTAAGCCTCCAAATAACTATTATTTTAAGACAATGTTATACCTAGGAATTTGTTTATATGGTTTTTCATATGTTGCCAGTATATATATTCTTACCCACTATTCAAACCTGTTTGTCATATCACTTCCAATACTGGAAGTTCTTGTGTAGTCAAGACAATAATAGCCTTGTCTTCTATATTTTCTGAATCTTTAAATAACATTTATCATAGTTTTCTGTATACCATAAGTACTCAAATCAAGGTTCTGGATAGCTGGAAAGCGTACTGGGTTTAGAGTCAGAAAACTTGGTATTTAGACTCCATATTGTCGATTATACCTATGAATCAACCCTGGGCAAATCACCTTAATTGTCCTGAGCCCCCAGTTTATTTATTTATTACATTATTTGGTTCACACAGAGTGACAATCAAATAAAATCGATGTGAAAATCATCTGTAAACTATAGAGAACCACTTTTTTTTTCAATAAAACTGATCAATGAAGTTAGGGGCCATTGACTGGGGAATGGATGAACAAACTGAGGTTTATGTGTATAATGAAATATTACTTTACCATAGGAAATTACAGACATGAGAAATTCAGAGACATAGATTTGCTCATATGAACTGATACATAGAAAAAAACCACAACCAGGAAAACAATATCCATTGATTATAATAATGTCAATAAAATGAAGGCTAAAAGAAAACTAAATTCTGAACAATTGTAATGTCCAATGATGGTCCTGGAGAAGAGATAAAAAATTAATCTTCTTTTCAACAGAGAGATGGGGAACAGGGGTGAGAGAAGGGCTAAAAATATGAAATGTTGCATACATTGTCAGGTGTAGTCATCGTGTCCATTTGTTTGTCATTGTTTCAATGCAAGAGGTGTGGGGAGGGATACCTGGAAAGGACTATTGTATACAAACAGAACGTTTAAAAAACAACCTTATCTTTAAAAAAAAGTATTTTCTACTAGCATTCGTTATCTCTCCCACTGCCCTTTAATTGAATAACAAAGAAATCCTCATAACATACATAGTACAGAAAAACAAATTTCTACATCGTCTGTTTCCAAAAATACGTCTCATTCCAGTTTGTGAGTCTGTTTCCCCTCTGGAGCTGAGATTCCTCTTCAGTCCTCTGGACTTATGGTTTATCATTCATTGCATTAATCAGAGTTCCAAAGCCTTGCAGGGTAGCTTTTCTCTATAATGTTGTTGCCATTGTGTAAATTCTCCTGGTTCTGCTCACTTCACTCTAAATCAGTTCATACAAATCTTCCCAGTTTCCTCTAAAACTGCCCATTTCTTAAGGCACAGAAATATTTCATTATATTCATATACCACAGTTTGTTTAGCCATTCCCCAAAAGTTGAGCAATCCGCTTAGTTTCCAATGATAAAATTTACTTTTTAAAATATATCACATTATTAATCATGGAAAAGGTCAGGAATCAAACACCGAAATCCCATATCTAACAAAAAGCCAGTGGCTATCCTTTGTATAAGTCAGAAGGCAAAGAAAGATTTCTTCTCCTATAAGGGCAAGACTTCTACAGAGCAGAATCTGGTCATATATTTTTTTCTTACTGAAAAGCAGGACAGTGACGCTCTAACCCTACACTCTTCACTTGCATTAATGACTTCACCGCTATAAACCAGGCTTGACTAAGTTCAGTGGAGACATTGTCTATAAAGAAGGACTTCTCAATATTCTAGATTTTCTTTCCCCACACAAAGGTAAGCATCAATCAGCGATGCAAAGAGCACCTTTTGGACTGAATTGCTGATGCTCTGGGTGGTAATTTAAATAGAAATCTTTTGTCTTTTTAGCAGCAATTGTATAAACACAATGTTGCCCAGGCAGAAAGTAATTAAATTGATAGAGGAAAGAAACATGACTTGAACTGGATAAAATACAAATACATCAAAATTAAAGTCAGCGTAATGAGCTGAAACACTGCAAATTTAGACAACAGCACATTAGCCAAAGCAGAGAAAACCCCATCATGCCGCATCAAAGCAGACAGAAAGCACAATAAGTTGGAAATCCGGCAGCAAGCAAAGAAGCTTATTGATTAGATACTGTGTATACTGAACAAGAGATTCACTAGAAAGGGGGGGAATGGGAAAGCTAATGAATGGCTAGAGAAATACAATAGGCCAAAGTAGAAATATAACAAGGAAAAGGGGAGTGGGGAAGTCCAGATAGAAATGTAAGAAAAAGCGAAAGCTCAGCAAAATACATATCAGAAATGCAAGTCATTCCAGAAATATAAGATCGAGATAAGAACATACTCAGACTAACACAAAGTTTGAAAAAACAACAGACTCAGCTACAAATCTGCCAAATGTTAATGATTCAAACAAGGGTGGCAACAACTGAAAGCATGAAATATACCACATTCCATGCTGTCACTTTCACACTACTTCCCCTAATTATTGCAGGCACTGGTAGACTTTGGAAGGAGTATGCCAAAACCGCATTTGACTAGGAGTTTCTATTGTAAAGGAAGGGTGTTTTTATGTCTTAACTTCAAGGTCAAGTACAGTTAACATTAACTTATCTGGCATTCTCTAGCAATAAGGATTTCCACGTAAGTGAAGTTTCCAAATAACGAGGCTTGTTCCTTTTAAGCTCCAAAACTTATTCTAAATTACCATCTGTGATGGAAGTCTATCAAGAACATAGTTCATGTTTCTTTACTTTCTTCAATAGAATCCTTTTCTCAAAGAGATGTATCTGGGTACGTTGGGAAGAAAGAAAACTGACTTGGATAAGAAGTCATGGGCTAAGATCTTGACCCTGCTGCTTATTCATGTTTATCCTTCAATAATTTAATTTTTCTCTTAGTGCCTCAGTTTTCTCATCTATAAAATGAGAAGATTGAGCTAGATGACCTCTAATATAGCTTCTAAACCTTCAGTCTTATCTTAGGTTCATCATTATGAACATGAATTACTGAAGCATGTTGCAATTTAACAGCATACTTAGGGGCTATCAAATTATGATACTCTGGACTTTTTAATATGAGCTTTTTATTGATTTTCTGTTTTCTTCTTCCATATCAGGTGAATACTTCTCATTACCACTTGCCTTAGCTACCAATACGCTTGTCTCAAGCAGGTCTCCCTCCCCCATCTCATTTCCCACATCATCTTTAATGACCCAGAAAATCAGAAAATTAAGCTAATATGCTAATAATAGAATTGTTCCTAAAGTAAGAGTCAACAGGATTTGAGAGCTCCTCTTACCACTAAAAGGAAGGGAATTTTTGTCATTGCTCAAGGCTCTTTTTAGCTTCCTCTTAGTTTCTCAGATATATTCACTAGCTAAATAATCTCTGTATAAGATCAGTCAAACTATATTAGGTACCAAATTCTCTCATGTTTACAAGTTCCATAAAAACTTTACAGTTTCTCCATGTTTCAATACAAAGCCAAAATTTAGTCAAAAATTCAATCAAATGTCAGAGTGTAAGAGAAGGAGAGTAAGGAAGGATTAAGGGATTGGAAGGGAGAGAGAAAGGGGGGGGGCAGAGAAGGGAGAAGAGAGGAGAGGAAGAGAGAAGAAGAGAGAAGGAAAGAGGGAGAGAGAAATCATTTTGACTAGGTTTTGAGTTAGAAGACCTGGTCTCTAGTTATTTCTCTCCCACAATCTGTATGGCCTTGGACAGACTGTTTAACTTTCCTTATGTTTATTACAAGCAGTTCAGAAAAAATGATTTCTAAAATACCTTCCTGATCTAACATGCTATAATTCTACAATGCACAGCAACTAATTTGATTGGATGTTAGTTATCAGATTATAGACATCACCCTAAAGTTTTGCAGATCCTTTCCTCTATCATAGGACGTGACATACACAGGCAGAAAACAAGCTTAAATCCTGGAAGGGAGGGTTTAATCATGAGAAGACTGAAAACTTCAGAAATCTTTCTTTTTACTGAGCTTTATGGAGAACAACCTAGGCTTTTAAGTAGAAAGATCTAAGTTCAACTGCTGCCTCTTACATATACCAGCTGTCAATGCATCCCTGATGTCTGAGTCTTCTTTGACAACAAAGGACAAAAAAGTAAGCAAGCAGTGCAATCACAGGCGAGTCATTTACTACCTCAGTGTCTCCAGAAACTCTCCTACAGCCATAAATTCGAATCAGATGTCAGTCTTCAAAGCTGGACTACACCAATGAAATCACAAGTCTGCATTTTAAAAAATTAGCCATTTTTGAAAGCTATTTCTTTGGGGATAACTAACAGTCAGTTTGGAAACTTAACCTCCCTACAGAAAAGAATATTCTTTCAGATATTAAATGTTTTTGATACTATTTTGTTTTGCTTTTTATCTAGACCTGTCAGGAATATTAAACAATAAACTAACAAAATCCAATTTTTCCATAATAACCTATATATATACTTATATATATAGTTCTTTTATAATTTCCAAAGCATTTTACAATGGGTTCTAACAGTCTTTAATAACTTAAACTGCACAAAAACTTTTGAGACATTGTATCATCTCTTTAAGCTTTACAAAACTCTTCTAAAGTAGACCCTGCAAGTATTATTATCCCCACTTTAAAGAGGGAGAAACTGAGGTTCAGAGCAATTAAATGATCTATCCATAATTAAAGCTCCATAGATGGGATTTGAACTCTAGTCTTCATTGCTGCTTCTTTGGCAATCTATTCAATCCTCCATAATGATACTCAAGAATATAGACAACTCTTTACAGGAGCAGTGGGTTTCATAAACTTATGAAACCGGGCTTTGTAACTAGACCTCCATTCTACTTGCTCTTTCTCTGCTTTCTGTCATCATAGACCAAGGACTTAGGGACAGTGTCTGTAATGTAAACGATAAAAGGAACCATTTTGGTGAATCACTGTATTAATACATGTTGGCACCCTGTCTCCAACTTTCAGCCTTAAAGACTTACCTTCAGCCTATAGCGATGAAATGACTTGACAAGGGTCATGCAACCTTTATGTTTCAGAAGCAGGGCTAGAACCCAGGTGCGTTTTCCTAGCTCTAAGGCTAGTCATGGATAGCTTCTTTTAAAAAGGTGCTTTTTACCTCTACACTACTAGACAAGACTCCAAATACTGAGGAAACATGGTTAATGATTATTTTGCAGGTTTTAATTCGATCACAGTTAATAAAAAGCAGGGACTCATCTGTCTAATAAAATTGGTAATTCTAAGAACTCACCCAAACCTCCCACCTCCCATAATTACATATTTTACATTACATTACATAATTTAATAGATTTGTGAGGATATACATCCAATAAATCTTGCCATATTAATGGCAAACAGCTCCAGAAGTGAAACATCCTAATTACAAACATTAGCTTTCAGTACATCTTTTTCCTCCAGAAAGGTGAACAGTAAAGGAAGAGTCAGAGTTGAGCTTGAAGTAAAGGTCATACGCTATTGAATCATACTTATATACCCATTGAGATGTTCATTATTGGATCCACTTTGTCTGTCACGGCCAACACTGGCAACATTTGCTCTTCTTTATCAGATTTATTTCATGAGTAAATTTGCAGCACGATGTTAGTGCTGCTATTTCTGGCCCTTTTTCAGAGACCTTGCTAATTTCCATCTGTGCAGGATGCTACTTTTAAAAGTATAACAGAGATGATACTGGAAAATGACTCAAATACTTTAGCTTTCTCACTACCCTAAACTAGATGAACAAGACCGATCAATCAGTGAATGAAGAAATCAATGAGCCTAGAGTGCATACCAAAAAGAATCAAACTGAATGCTGCTGTGGCAAAACTGTCAATTAAAGCATTCATTTATTAGTTTTGCTTTAAAATATGTTCTTATTTCTTCCTTTAGAGCCATTATGGACCATCAGCATCACAGGAGAATGATCAGAAAATGTCCACCAGCAAGAGGGGCTGTCTACATTCTTAAAAAATGCTAATGCAGAAGTTAGCTTACTTTCAAATTTTTCATTAATCTGGAACACAAATTTTTCATTAATTCAGGATGAATAACTTCTGTGATTCTGGAACTCTTATGAGGATGTAAGGCCAACCCAAAAGCTAGATAAGATGCAAATACTCCTAAATTTAGGATCCAAGGCTTTATATGTTTATAGTATTTGAACAGCACAATTTTGATAGAGGTTACCTAGATGCAGATTTTTGAACTGAAGAGCCATTTAGGGATTTTTTATTTTTTGTGTATTGTAACATGTAGGTATGTGTTCACATATGTGGGCCTTGTAAGTAAATGTGTTTTTTTCTGTAGGTCTGTATATACATGCACACATAAGCACATACAAATGCAATATGACCACAGATCTGACCTGGAGAAACTTAAGTTGCATAGAACCAAGCTTTCCATGAAGTTATAGGTTCTAATCAACCCAATTTAGAGAGGGACAGATTCAGATAGGATTTTGATAAGAAGGATTTTTGCCTCCGAGTTCCATTTTTAATGCTAAAGGAATGAATATGATACAATGTCTGATCTTTCCTTCCCCCTCCCCCATTTCTTACCCATACCATGTCTCTGATCTTACCCAACAGTGCCTAGTGCTTCCCCTCACTTTATCTCCTTCCTACAAAATCTGTCCTCAAGTGACAGTTGGTAGAAAATCACAATTATAATCATCATTTGTATTAATTTAGTTTTAAGGTTTGTGAGGCAGCAGAGCATACCGTAGTAGATAGAAAGTGGACCTTGAAGCCAAGGAGACCTGAGCTAAGATCCTGCCTGTGATAAATTCTACATGACCCAAGGTAAGTTACTTAACCTCCAAGTGGTCCAGACAATTTTAGATAAAAAGTTGCATAAAAAATTATTGACCTATTTTGGTAGAGGAAGTATCCTCACCCACCTTCTCCATACCAATGAAATCACCAGTCCAGTCCTGATCCTTGTCTTTTAAAGTTGGTAAAGCATTTTAAACAAAGTATTTCACTTGAGTCTCACCACGATTCTAAAAAATGAATCCTATAAGTATCATCGTCTCTATCTCACAAATGAGAACACTGAAGATCATAAAGACTGGGGAATTTCCTTATGGTCACACAGCTAGTAAATGTGGGAAGCAGTATTTGAACTCAGATTTTGTCTCCCTAGGAGGTCACTATCTCCACTGTCTCACCCTATATTATGTTGCTGCCTAAGGACTAATAAATTAATTCATACTAAAGTGTTAAAGTCTGATTTTTAAAAAGAAGAATATATTATCCATGCTATTCCGTTCTACCCCTCACAATATCTGTTTTTACAGGGGAAAATGTCTTAAATGATTGTCACAAATAGGCATTAATGATGGTAAACCAAGCACCCAAAAATGTATTTATAGTAAAGTTGTTCTGGGGCAAAAAGGCTCTTTCTCTTCCATCCATCCATTCGTACTACTTAAATGCAAAACTAGATTCATGCCCAATGAATGGTAAGAGAATAGCTTCCATCAGTGGCATGTAACATAATGGTGTAAAACTCCAACAGAGATGGGGAACACTAAATCATACAGAGGGGTGCCGACAGGCAGCATAGTGTTTTAGAAAATAATATTAATATTGTCTTTTCTATTTAAAAATTTTGTTTAAATGTCCCAATTATATTTTAATCTGCTTCAGATAGGACTCTAGGAGTGTTGGCATCATTGTATAGTTACTGCATGTGACACCTCTGATATAACATATAGCCAACGACAGAGGGTGAGTTTGAAAGCTAGGAAAATAGGACTGCATTCTAGAGAAGTATCTAACTTGAGATCTACAGGCCACAAATGGCCTGCAAAACTCCCAAGTATAGCCAGAATCAGGTCAAAATGTAATTGAGAAATGTTTAACTAAAAAAAAAACCATAAATGAAATTACCACACAACATAGATAATGTTAATTTGTAGTTTTCTGAATCAATATGTTATTGCAGAGATCTATTCCTACTTGAATTTAATGCCACTGTTCTAGAGGCTTTCCCTATATAACTGAACCTCCATGCAGACTTACACAGTTGTTTTATTGTGAACTCTGAGTTTCGTTACTGAAAATGAAGAAATAAGAGGCAAGAGAGAAGATGAGGTCTGATGAACTTAGAAGCACTGTGAGGGTATATGAACATAAAATAATATTCCTCTCATATTTGTTGCATCAGAAGCCCCATGCTACTTTGAAAATGGAATTAAATTGGTACATAACTGTATTTTTCAAACTATAGGGAAAAACAACAGAGTTCCTCCTTTCCTTTCATAGCTTTGTGTTGATTTTCATATTATTGCTTAAAATATGAATGATTACCATGTGTATGACTGACTAATTCTGAATGATGATAATCAGGAAATCTCTTTTCCTTTTTTAGTAAACTCACTGATAGCTTAATTCCCTTTTTTCTTATCCCTTTCACAGAATTGTGGATTTATGGAACACTGAAGATTATGATTGATTACAATATTTGTATTATAATGAATCAGATGACTGGTTATATCACACTCCTTACAGAGCAAGAGTTGTAGGTGGGATCTTTTTCTCTTTCTGGGATACATGCAATACAAGTTGTTTAGGACTTTCAGGGTCCATTTAAAATACTCTTAAAATCAATAAAAACAACAATTAGAAGGTTGTCCTCTATGTTCTACAGAAATAACTGCTTTAATCCTGAATGATGGCTACCTGAAAAAGAAAACAAATCTGTGAATAGATATCTGCAACTCTGAATGTTGTTCTACTGCCAAACCCAAAGAAGATGCTTAATTAAAACTAAAAGGATGAGACTAAGAATAAATTAAAAGGATGAAACTAAAAATAATAATAGCTAGCATTTACCTGCTATGTGCCAAACACTGTGCTAATTTCTTTATGATTATTATCTTACTTGATCTTCACCACAACCCTAGGAGGTAGGTAGGTGTTATTATTATTATCATTTTATATTTGAAGAAATTGAGGCAAACTGAGGCTGACATGCTCAAGGTCATACAGGTATTGAGGGTCTGAGGCAGGATTTGAACTTGTTTCCTGACCCCAGGACCACCACCACTTTATCCACTACATCACCTAACTTATGCCCTATAAAACCTGCAAATGCTTTGTTTAGTCTCTAACACAAAACATAGCACATTTAAAATAAGCGACATTAATGAAGAGCTCACAAAAAAAATTTTAAAGAAGGATGCTTTAAATGCCTTAATAACACAATTATATTCAAATAAGGTAAAGATTTTACAAGAAACAATATCGAATATGGTAGTAATTAATTATAGGAATTAGACAAGAACAAGAAGTCCCAAATATAAAAAAGCACCTCCAAATCCTCCCCCACAAATGTTCATTTTAAAGAAAGGAAAAGAAAATCTTTAAATTCCAATCTAAGGAATTGCAATATTGGATACACCATACACAGTGCATGTTCAAAACTATTTAAGCTTATAAATAATGATTCATTAGTTAAATATAAAACTGTACCATACCAATTTAGCATTGTTCTTTTATACAGGAAAAAAAGAGACATAATGCCCACACACAAGGCAGGCAAACTTTACAAATGGTACCACTTCTATTGTAGGTCAGATCTCAGCAAGCATTTTGTTTTACAATTCTGTGAAGCACTTAGTATTTTATAATAATGTTCAATGAAGTTATCTGTTGCTGATATCTTTCTATTAATCTAGGTATAGAGAATGGCCAGTACAAAGAGATAGAGAGAAGAGATAGAATGCTGATTACGAGGAACTCTGCCAGGTTACCTGGATTGCAGAGTACAAGAAGAATGATGTACAATAAGGTCAAAAATATAGTCTAGTGCCAAGTTAAGAAAGACTTTGAAAGATAAATAGAAAGGTTGATATATCCTGGAGACAATAGGGAATCACAAAGTTCAGTCAGATCTGTCCTTAAAGAAAATCGCTTTGGCAGCTCAGTTGAGGATGAACTAGAGTAGACAGAAAAGACAAGAAACTAATTAGGAGGAATAATGTAGGTGAGAAGCAATGAGGGCTTGAACTAACTTGATAATTTCTATGAGTAGAAAGGAATCAGAAGCAAAAGATTCTGTGGAGACACAAATGTCAAGTTTAGCAACTGACTTGCACCGGAGCGTGAGAGTGTGGAATTGAAGACAATACCCAGTTTACTATCCTAAGCGACTGAGGTATGATGGGCCCTTTAATGAAGCTGAGAAGTTTGGGAAAGGGCTTTGTTTGGCTTTTAGGGGAAGGAAATGAATTCTCTTTTGGACGTGTTAGTTTTGATGTTCCCACTACGTCCAATCTGATTGTCCAAAAAGGCAAACGAGAATAGAGCCTGAAGTTGAGGGGAGAGACATCAGGAGAAAAATAGATATACAGATCTGTGAGTCATCTACAGATACATCATGTTGTGACTCAATGGAGCTAATGAGGTCACTAAGAGACTGAGTAAATAAAGATGAGGGCTCAGGAGAAAACTCTGGGGAACACCCACTGTTATAGGACATGATATGGATGATGAGCCAGGAAAGAAGACTGAGAGGGAATGGGCAGACCTGTAGGAAGATAATGAGGGAAAAGTAGTTTCAAGAAAACCTAAGAAGAAAAATTATCTAAGAGAAGGTTGTCAAAAATGTCAAATGTAGCAGAGAGGTCAAGGATGAGGATTCTGAAAAGATCATTAGATTTAGCAGCACTGTTTCTCATATCCCTCAATCACCCAGAATGTTCAAATATCCCAAAGTGTAGACATCTTATTTCTCCACCAGTCATTATCTTCAAATCCTCCAAAAGCAAAGGAATATCCCTAATGCATCATAGATGAAACTTTTCTTATACAACAAGGGTTGGCACATATACAGAATTCATCAGTATCCTCTGCTGATGCTGATTTCCCCTTGTGGGAGAGACTGGAAAGATTGTTTATTGGAGTGCCTTAGGGAAATCTAGGAACATTCATAGACTATTTCTATATACTTAAGAGAAACCTTTTCAATCAACTGTATAGTCAGAACGGAAGGTGCCTTGAAAAAGGTATTATGACCAAAGTCTCAATCATCTTTCCATTCAAGAGGGGGCCAGAGAGATACTTGCTACACAAGCATGAAAGAAGAAAACAGGGAAATCATCTTGGGAACTACAGCATCACCATTCCAGTATTTGTGCAGACCTAGCAGATCACAAGCACCCCTCCTGTCTTCAGCTCCTGAGATCTCAGTCAACTGCATAGAAGAATATCCTTTAATAAATCTAATCCAGATATTTGTCTTATATATGAATTTCCTTCTTGCCCCTTCCTAAACTGGGTGCTGATTTACTATGTAATCACTCATTTGGAAAGTGTTCTGTCATCACAAACAAGAATTGAAATAAACAGAAAAAACTGATGAAAGTTTCGCATTTTAAAACACTTGGAACTCAAAGAAATAGCCCTCACTCAAATTATTGAAGTGAGTCTTCCCTAACTTAATTAGGTCCAAGGGTAGAGCCCCTTTTCACCAAGGCAGAACATAGAATATTGATCATCTTATTTTTGGTCCAAGGATTCTTAACCTTTGGGGTTTTTAAAGTTCTTCATAACCAGGAGACTTTCTACCTTTCTGGTCTTCTTATACCTTACTTTCCTCCACATTCCTGGAAATCCAGTGACACTGGCTCTCTTGCCGTTCCTCACAGAAGATAATCTCCTATTTTCACTGGGTATCTCCCATGGCAAAATTATTGGCTTCTCTAGCTAACTTGACTTCAAGTCTCAGCTAAAATCCTGTCTTCTGAAAGAACCTTTCTTGGTTCCCCTTAATGTTAGTATCTTCCCTCTGAGATTATCTCCAATTCATCCTGCATACATTGTTTGTAAATAATTGTTTCCATGCTGTCTCTACCATTGGACAATGAGGGTAGGAACTGCTTTTCCCTTTCTTTTTATCCCCATGGCTTAGTACATAGTGGCTGGTACATAATTGGTGCTTAATAAATTCTTATTGATTTGACTTTTGTTTAATCAAGCCTAAAGTAAGACTTAAAATTATCTACATTTAAATTCATATTTGTAGACTTGAAAGTCTAGACTTTCAAGATTATTTTGAATACTATCATCCAATGTGTTATCTATCCATCACAGCTTTGTGTCATATGCAACTGGGATAGGGATCTCATCTACATAGTTATTCAGGTTACAATAACTATAGTAATCAGTTGCTTTAATTATGTCCAACTCTTCATGACTCCATTTGGAGTTTTGTTGGCAGCGATATTGGAGTGGTTTGTCATTTCCTTCTCCTGTTCATTTTATAGATGAAGAAACTGAGGCAAATAGGGTTAAGGGGCTTACCCAGGGTCACACAGCTAGCAAGTGTCTGAGGCCAAATTTGAACTCAGGAGGATGAGCCTTCCTGATTCTAGGTTTGGCACTGTATCCACTGTGCCTCCTAGATACCCATAGTCTCAAAATAATGTTCTCAAATGCAAAAAATAAAATACATAGGATTACAAAGAAGTCCAATTACTAAGGAATATAGTCATCAAAATGTTTATTTGGGAGTTGTTTTAAGGTCACAGTCCCCAGGTTAGGAACTAATATACCTAGAATCTTATGCTCTTCAATACAGACTAGGAAAGCATTTATTTTCTCCATTGTCACATTACATGGTTGACTCATATTGAGCTTGTATATCACTAAAACTCCTAATTCAATATGATGTCCTTGAAAGAATATTAAACTTGTAATCAGGAAGATGTGGGTTCAAATCCTGCCTCCAAGAGCTCATAAACCACCGAGCTTTCAGCTTCCTCCTCTGAATAAATAAAGAGTTGGAGTGGAGGACCTCTAAGGTCCCTTCTAGCTCCAAATCCATGATCATATGATAGTTTTTCAGATTATCCTCTAGCCATACCTCCTTCATTTTATACTCATTATCATGATTTTCCAGAAGCCTAAAGTAAGACTTTAAGCTAACTATATTTAATTTTGTGTTTGATTTACCTCAATAGTTTAGACTTTCAAGATTATTTTCAATACTGACTCTATCATCCAGTGTGTTATCTATCCATCTCAGTTTTGTGTTATATGGAACTGTGATAGGTATCTCATCTATATATTTATTCAGGTCATGTTCAACAGCATCAGTCCAAAATAAATCCCTTGGGGATTTCACTGGAGGCCTCCTTCCAAGTTGTCATGAAACTGTTACGCACAGCTCTGTTTCTGATCATTCAGTCAGTTGCAAATATTCCCAGTTAATACTATTATCTTACCCACATATTCCCATCTTTCCTATGGAAATAACATAAGATATTTCATAAAATGATTTGCTCTAATCATGGTGGAAACAAGTTGATTTCCCAATCTAGTAACCATATTTTAAAAAAAAGGAAATTAGTGAAGTCTGGTAAGACCTATTCTTGATGTAATCAAGTTGGTTCTTTGTGATCACTGCTTCCTTTTCTGGATGTTAATCAACCAACTCTCTGAATTAAGTTTAGGATCTTTTGAGAAGTTACATTCAAGCTCACTGCAGACTCTTCGATTCTTTGAACATCAGGACAGCTAGCCATTTCTAGCTCTTCAAAACTACTCCCATTCTCCACAAACTTTCAAAGAAAACTGATAGTATCCCAGCAGTGACATCTATCTACCAGTTCTTTCAATATCCTAGAATTTAATTGATCTGGGCAGGTGATTTGAACTTATCAAAGACCTGTAGGTGTTCTATTATGTTGGCCCCAGAAAACAGAAGAGAAAATGTATTTATCTTTCATTTTTGAGGAGTTGGGGGACTACAGACACGGATTATTCTATAGACTATCAAACTCAATTGACATATTGGTTATGTTTTTTTCTCCTCTTTTTTTTAAGACTTCTGTTTTAAGGAGTGCCTGCTCATGTAGAGGAAAGGCATGTAACTGAAGAAGTGATATGAAAACAAAATACATCAGAATTTTTTTTAATTCCCTCCACAAATGCAGATATGCAACTTATCTGTAACTTATACACATGTGTTATCTCTCTTAATGATGATAAGATGTTGATGGCTTCCTGTAAATTATACTGCTTTTGCCAGGATAAATTTCAAGGAAAAGTTCACAGTATATATGACTAGCTACCAGTTATTAAAGCTTTTAAGGTCTTGTCTTTGAAGTATAATCTGATAGCTCCAGTTATCCCATATTACCATGCTGTGTTTGAAAAAGAAAGAGAGAAAAAATAAGTACCTAATGAATAATTTCTTTTAATTGAAGTGAAATTTGAATATTTCCTTAGGATCACTGCTTTTCTCTAGTTTTTAAGCTGCCTTTTTTGGATATAATATTGCTTAACCAAATTACTTCTGCCTTCAGTATAAATTCATTCATAACTGTGAAAATTAGGAGGGAAAAAAATCACCAAGTACTTTCACTAATATATAAGAGAAATTTGATCATGAGTGAGGATGTCAAATATTGTAAAGGGTATAATGGGTATATTGACTAAATCTGAACATTTTCTCCTAGTATATTAATAACCTCAGTATGTAACCTTGTAGCTCATAGAATAAAAGCATATTTTTCTGGATAAGCAAGGAAGGAGTACTTTAAGGGAAAAATATTTATAATTAAATTTTAATCAGTGCTTTTCATCTAAAAAACATCTGATCAAGTAGATTCATGCTCATGGACGATAGATCCTTGAGGCTTTAGGAGTGACTGAAAATATAGATGTTGTACCCTATAACAAAGACTTCTTAAAATTGATGACCTACAGACAAAACAAAACAAAAAACCTTTGGTAGCATGTTAATATGTTTCCTTGAACTGGTTAATTATCTATTTAGAAGTGCACTGTAGTGGAGCCACTGTTTCAAAGAAGCTAATTGATTTAAATCAGTATTTTCACATTTTATTCCAAGGATCTATAACATTTTTAATAATGAAAATAATTTTATTTCCTTCCGTCTAATGTGATCCCAATTTAGCCAGTGTCTATCAAGCTTGTATAGAGTTGCTTCCAGTAGTCTCTTCCATTAGACTGTTGAGTTCCTTCAGAACAGGGATAATTTTTTTCCTTTTTTTTTTTTTTTGTATCCCCAGCACTTAGCATGATGCCTGGCACAAAGAAGACATTGATAAATACTAAGTGATGGGCATGCTACATTATAACACTTTGATCCTAATATCTTTCCTTCCATACATATATGTAGGAAAATTTTTCACATGAAAACAGTGCTAACTTTCTCTATTTTTCACAATTTTTTCCCAAACCCTTTTCTATAATGGGAATATTTTAAGCTTCTGGGGGCCCCTAGATCAAGATTTTTCAACTTTTGTCAGTAGATTTCAAGCACAGAAGTGTTCTGTAACCTGTATCAAATTTATGTGATAAACACTAGCTGGAATAATTGTTAGCCAAATTTGACTAGCTCCCTGTATTTATGAGGCTTCTTTAAAGGTAAAAAGTTATATTTTTTAGAATCAAATAGCATTGTGCAGGGGAATTTTTCAGTGATCAAATAAGGCATTTGATTCTGAATTACAACTGATGTCCAAGTTAGCCTGAGTGTATTTAGACCTAATGTTGTTGTTTAGTTATTTCAGTTGTGTCTGACTCTGTGACCTTATTTTGGATTTTCTTGGCAAACATGCTACAGTGATTTGCCCTTTCCTTCCTCAGTTCATTTTATAGATGAAGAATTGAGGCAAATAGGATTAAGTGACTTGCCCAGGGTCACCCAGCTTGTAAATGGCTGAGGTCAGATTTGAATTCAGGAAGATGAGTCTTCCTGACTTCAGACCCAGCACTTAATCTACTGTACCATCTAGTTGCCCATTTAGAAGCAGATATAGGCTCTTCTCTTCCTACTTTTCCATCTTCTTACCCCTTTCTTTTCACACTTGGAATGCTGTGATCCATCTCTTCTATCATCTAGTTTCCCTGGCTTCTTTCAAAACTCATTTAAATCCCACCTTCTGGAGGATGCTTGTATCTTTCTCTTATGAAATTCTAATCTACGTTCTCATATTCTCATTTTCTGTACACAGAGAGAGAGAGAGAGAGAGAGAGAGAGAGAGAGAGAGAGAGAGAGAGACAGAGACAGAGACAGAGACAGAGACAGAGACAGAGACAGAGAGAATCTGCTATTTGTATGTTGCCTTCCCTATTAGAATGCTAGTTCCTAGAGGTCAGGAAGCACTCTTGCCTTTTTGTTCCCCCTAACCACACAGCTTAGCACAGTCCTTGGCACATATTAGAAACGTAATGTTTAATGACTGTGGTTTTAAAGAAGCAAACAAGAAGAGTGCTTTCATAGAATGGTGCGAAATCCCACGATCTCTAAATTGTAGCATTAGAAATTTAGAATAGGAAAGATCGTGAAGATCAGCTCCTTCACTTTACAGATGAAGAAAGAGGATGTGATAGGTGAAATGAAATAAATATACAATTTTTACAGGTCATTTCCAGTCTTAGCATCACCTTGAAGTAAAGCATCTCACAAAATCTATTCAAGGTGTAATTACTTAGAAATAAGACTGCTTCTGCAAAGCCACATGTGAAAATCCATGCCATTGCCTTATGTTCCACCTAATACCATTAATGGTACTCTGTTACTATAATACAGCATTACAATTTCCAAATCACATGAAAAAGAAGTGCTCTGAGTTTTACATTTGTAAAAAAAAAAAAAGAAAAAAACTTATAGGTTTGAGGTGTTCAGACAGAAACACACACAGAAAAACAACAGTACGTTTGACACAAGTCACAGAATGCCTGTACTCCGTATTGCTAGTGCTACAACAGTAGTTCTTTCTTCATGGGTGATAGGCTTCAATTAATTTTATCATGCACTTCCCTGGGGCCTCAGGGAGAAGATCTTGACACAATGTTTTCTCTACCTTTTTCTTTCCCTGGCATTTTCCAATGTTCCAACTCCGTACTTTTGGCTCATCCTTGCTTTTTTTATTGACCTTTTTATTGACTTCTGTCTGATCACTTGATGGACTTTTAATTTTTATTCTACTCTGCTCTAGTAATAACTTGCATATAGACACTCTATAGTCCATTTTCTTCCTGCCTCAGTCATAGCTAAGATCTTTGCTATCTTCTGTGGGTAAAAGAGCTGGAGGGATGGAATAATGCTTAGCACAGTCATCTGCCCAGAAACCATTTTTATGTTTCCAAGTTGAGACACATAGATTGGGGAAATTGTTGAGAACAGAAATGACCCCAAAACATTTCCTGATTTTTCCTGTGGCTAAAATTTGATCAAAATAAAATTTCAAAAGATACATTTTTCTTCTCCTGTATGGCCCCTGCAGTCTTTCCTATACTCTCCCTACCATTTCTTATTCTTCTGGAAAGATTCAACTGCTTCCTCATTTTTCATTGACTCTCTGAGCTCTCATTCTTTTATTCACAGCTCTTCTGCTCCTGTGTTCTGCCATTACTAACTTTGGGGCAACATCAGCAAAGGGCAAGGAGCAGGTATGGGAATTCCAGCTTCGAATCCAGTCTATTTTGGCTTAAAGTGAACTCTTGACTCTCCTGAATTTTCCCCCCAGAGGTTTAAACTGACCCATTTCACTATTTGATGACAAAAGTAGTAGACTACCTCCTATATTTAGGCTGTTAGAAATCTTGAAGTTATAATGGGCCCTTGAGTCACAGCTGAATCTAGGTGGTGAAATTTTGCTCCTTATTGAGAAATGCAGAAATCCATTTTCTTTCCTACTAGTTCCATTCCTGTCTATATGTGTACACTATTACCTTACAGATTGACTTTTAAATATGCTTGATGATAACACTAACAACAGCCAGTGTTTTATCACCTGTAAAGTAGACAAAGCAAGATGCTGCGTAGACAGCACTTTTACTGTTTAATTTAGCCTTCTTGAAAATGCACTTCCAAATAGATTCAGTTCAGTGAGTTCAAAACCTATCAGCCAGATTTTTGATAATATTATCCTGCTGTTCAGTACTTCTCCTGAGTTCTAATTTACATGAGCACTGATTTCAAAATCCCAGGGCTTCCTTTAAGTCGTGCTATTTCTATTCATTTACTTTCCCAAACTTGGCTTATTCTGCTTACAATCCCTTCTTCTTCCAATCCACCTTCTGTATTACTGCCAAAATAATCTCCCTAAAGTATAGATTTGACGCCTGCTCAAAAATACTTGGTGGTTCCTCATTGCCTCTAGGAAAAGTACAAACTTCTTAGCCTGGCAAAGCCCTCTGTAGTGTGAGTCCAACTTATCTTTCTAGACTTCTTTCAGATTACTCTCCTCATATATACATACACTCAACAATCCAGTGAATCTGGCCTACTAGTTGACGCCTCAGCTTATCATTCTATCTCTCCATATGATGCTGGTTTAGGAGCCAGAGAACCTGTGTTCAAATTATATCTCTTATTTCTCCTGGGAAAGTTACTTACCCAATCTGGACCTCAGTTTCCTAGTGTGAAAAATAAGATGACTGAACTGGTGATCTCTAAGGTCTCTTAAACCCTGTAATCCATCCTAGATGCCTTCACACAGGGTGTTCCCCTATACCTTCTCACCTATATATCTATAACTTCTCACCCCCACATTTTGGAATTCTTAACTTCCCTCAAAGCTAAGTTCAAACCCCTTCTCCCTTTTTTTTGTGGTTGTTCTTCCTGACTCTAAACCTGGTGCTCTATCCACGCTGTACCACCTAGCTGTCTCCCCACCCACCCCCCTCCAAACTGGCTTTTCTGGCCTTTGTGATGTCTTCTCCTGACTTTTACTTACCTGATATACATGTGGTAAGTCCTCAGTAGGACTTTACTTGCAATACACACAGTTTGTAAGTCCCCAGTAGGGCTTTTTTCCCCCTACTTTCTATACCCATTGTAAGTCTTCAGTAGGAGGAAAATGGTTTCCTTTTTGTCTTACAGATGGAAGACACTTAATACAGGTTTGTGGAGTTGAATCATTTGATTATATTTTCACACAAGCATCACACACTGTACTTGTGACTAATGACAGGTTAAGAGGAACCTTTTCTATTGCATTTTTCAAGTTATGTTTTTGTATTTGAAAAAAACATAGCATACAAAAAGAAATTAGATTTATAAAAGAGATATTACCTTAAAATTATAAACACTTCTGCTACATTTAAAATAGAATTTGATTTTGGGGGGAAAAATTTGTTAGTTGAATATATAATAAAAATGCATTAAAAAGAATTTGACTATCTCAAGGATATATTATTTTCCTTAGTAAATCCTCAACCTCGTGGCAACAATTTAAGCCTTGAATGGAGTTTGCTTTACAAAATTTTCCACTAAGAACTGCCCAAGTATCACATAGGTAACACCTCTCAAATATATCTACCAAATACCTGCCTTAATACTGGAAAACTACTCACTTAGAGTCAGTATTTTGGGTTTAGGGATTGCTATGAAGGTTAAAAGGCAAGAGTTCTTAACCTAGGGTCCACAAACTCCCCAAGGAGTATAGATTTCAAAAGGTCCATGAATTTAGATGGGAAAACATTACCTCTTTATTTCCACTAGTCTCTGGTCTCCTTTGTATTTTATTTTGTGCATTTAAAAACATGATTCTGAGAAGGAGTTCATTGGTTTCACAATGCTGTCAAAGGGACCCATGACACACACAAAAAGGTAAAGGACTCTTACTAAGAGTTAAAACATTGTAGACTACAAGCACCTTGGTAAAGATAAATTTATAACCTGAACCAAATATATAGCCAGTGTGGAGCAGTGGCAAAAATGATGGATTGGAGTCAAGGGACCTGAGTATCTTGAATATTTCAGAATGACTTTTGGCAATTCAGTTAATCTATCTGAGGCTGTTTCCTCATTTAAAAGTGGAGGAAATGAACGTCTTGTTCAAACTTGAAACATTACATAAATTTATGATATTATCAGCATCATCACCATCAATATTTAATTATTAGTATTGTTATTATAACCATTACTTCTCCACGAAGTTTTACTCTGATGTCACATCATGGCATGAAAGAGGATCTGAGGATCTGAGTTCTCAAAGGTTATACAAGTTGAGCATCAACTCTGAAAGATTCTGGAAAGATTTTGAGGACTAGATCTTTGGTACTGTTGCTGGGTGGAAGGGATGTCCAGGGAAATGAGTTGGCCTTTCTTCTCTTCTCTCCTCCCTCCTTCCACTTTTCCTCAAAAGACTCACCCAAAGCCTGGGCTTGAGAAGTGTGGTTTGGTGATCTGCTGATCTGAATAAAGATTCCCAGTCTTTGTTTAAAAAAAAAAAGGAAGAGACTGCACTAAGAGGTGGGTCACCCTTCTGGGATCAGTAACCAATTAGAAAAATCTTCTTCATCATACAATATAAGCCCCTCAGGGATAAATCACACATGCAAGACAGTAGGTAGGCTTCCCCAAATCTCCCTGAGGTAGCTTAAAGGAAAGGAAAAATTCTCAGTATAATTCACCAGGATAAGGAAATCTGAGCATGCTCCATGACCTTGAAATAACACTAGTAAATTCAGGCATTGGTGGAATGGCTCAAAGACCAGAGCAGCCTATGAACAGCAAGAGTCACTGAGCCCCATCAAAAAAGAAAAAAAAAATGAGGTATGGAAAGGAGCCTTGGAAAAGCACTGCAAAAGCCTAACTGTCTACCTCACAATTTTTCATGGGTTAGCTCTGTTTCTACAGGAGATTTTATCATCAATATAAGTCATATACTTCACAGAAAAAGTTGAATTTAATCCCTTGGGAGATTTTATTTCTAAATATTTTTAAATTTATGACATTCAAAAATGTGAGAAATTCCATTTTCAAAATTAAAAGTTTTATTCCGCATCAACCTTTATAATTGGGCAAATGGCCCTGTTAGTAGGAACTCTCAAACGTTAAGATGGATTCTATATCATGTAATGCCATACTCCTCAACTTAGGAATCTTATCATTTTGAATGTGTAATACACATACATAATATGGGGAGAAAACCAAAATTAGGACAGTGTTACACATTGTGCACAAGGGTGCTTATACTGCCATTAAAACTTGTTTTATCCAGCCAGGAAGCATTCCTGCTGGGGTCTTCCTGCCAGGATGCTAGGGGGGATACTGTGGTCTCTGTGGGGGAGGCTGGAACCCTGCTGCACTCTACCAGAATGAACACAGAAACTATTCTGATCATTCCTGTACTCCCTATATCGCTCAGCATAGCAATGATCTTCCGTTATCTTTTGATCCAGCTGGTATTTCTACTGTCTGAATATATTTCCCACACAAATGTCTCAAAGAATAATAATATGAATTTTTAGTAAAACAATAAAATATCATTTGTGCAGTACTTCAAGGTTTGTAAAGCTCTTTGCATATATTATCTTATTTGAGCATCAGGAAAAAACCCTTTAAAATAAGTTTTTGAAGTATCATTAATTCTGCTTACAAATGAGTACACTAAGTTTCAACAAGCTTACTTCACTTGCTGTGGTTATAGTAAGTGTCAGGAGCAAAATATGAAGTTTAGTCTTAACTCGATTCACTACATCCTGTTTCCTCTGGCATATTATTCCTCTCTGAGGTCTTCCATTGTGAGACCTGTTGCCTTGTGATGGTCCAACTATGTCAACCCCCCCGCCCCATGCACACACATGGAATAAATTCCAATGGTTCTCTGTGGACTCCAGGATCAAATACAGAATTCTCTGCTTGACCATTTGGTTCACCACCACCACTATTGCCTTTTAAGTCCTTTCTCCACACTACCTGCTCCTCAATCCAGTGACTTTGGGCTTCTCCAATAATTCACTCCATCTCTCAGCTATAAGCATTTTCTCTAACTTTCCCCTGTGCCTCAAGTGTAGAATGCTCTCCCTTCTCATATCCACCTGTTAGAATCCCTGGCTTTCTTCAAGTCCTAACTAAAATTCCATCTTCTATAGGGAGCTTTCACCAAATCCTCTTAATTCTAGTATCTTCACTCTTTTCATTATTCCTTTTCCATCCTTGTTAATACATACTTGTTTGCTCTCTCCCCCATTAGACTGTGTTTTCTTTGAGGACTGTCTTTTGCCTTTTTTTGGTATCTCCTGCACTTAGCACAGTGCTTGCCATACATAGTAGGCAATTAATAAACGTTTATTGACTCATTTTTCAATGAAGAGACTAGTAACATTGGAGAAAGAAGTTTCAGTTGAGTGGTACAAGTAGAAACCAAATTAGAATAGGGTGAGGAAGGAGAAGGTGAGAAAGGAGAAACAACATATGAACACCTTTTTGCTAAGGATTTGGCTGCACAAGAGAATGACAGTGAGGGAATGGTAAGGTCAAGTGAAGGTTTTGGAAGAAAGGAAGAGATCTGGATGTATCGATAGGTAGAAGGGAAGTAGCCAGTGGATAAGAAGAAACTAAAAATTAGACTGAGAAGATGTTGATATAAGGGACAAGTCCCCCAGCCTTGTCCAGGCCAAAAGACTTAACGTATACAACAGTACAAAATTAAAATGCTCTGGTAGTGCATATCCTGGAGGATTGTGTGGTGTAATTCTATATTTCTTGATTTCTGCCAAGGCTAGCATGTCCCAGGGGAGTTTGCTCACAACATCTTGACCTTGATCTGAATAGACCTTGGCAGAAAAACCAAATGGCAAAAATTACTTCTCTCATAACAACTTGGCAATCACTTTACAGGTGAGCAAAGTGAAATGGAGGGGTGAAGTAATTTGTTGACGATGTTGACTTAACTTGGCAAATAGAGCTAATTGTAGAATTATGACTCAGATCCAGGAGCAGAGAACACTTCCCCCTAGTACTGACCTTTTCATTTCTAGGTCTCTATCTCCAAGCATTTAACATGGCACTAGGCAAATAACTGGTCCTTTAAAAATGTCTGTGGAAGAATTAGATCATACTCCTTTATAGTCTATGTGATGTTCTTATAATATTGCTTGCAGTCAGTCACCTAGTACTGCAGCCATATTTTTGTGAATATTACAAGATGACCAGAAAAGTCAAAGAAAGACCAAACATTAGTTATTACAACTCCTTCTCCATAGTCCTTTATTAAACAAAAGTACTACTGTTGGACTTACTATTAATAAAATGTACCCGAAACCCATTACAATACTTCAAGGTCATTCTTATTGAAAAAAGAAAATTATTACCCAGTTGGTACAACATATTCCAAGAATCATCATACATATCACCCAATGCCATGCAATGAAAATCATATTATAAATGTATTTGAAAAATAATCTCTAATCATCTACCCCCAGACCTTTCCCTGTCTACCTCCAAATTATATGTCCAATTTAACCTGAATTATTTTCTCCAATTTATTTAGCCTTAGAATTATAAAGTTTTAAATATTTAAATTTAACCTAATTTCATCTAATATTTAACCTGAATTTCCCCCACTGTGTCTTAAACCCATTACTTCTTGCTCTGTCTTTGTTGACTTATGAGAAAAATGGGTCCCTATACTCTACATAACATCTCTTTATGCATTTGTAGACAGTTATCATGTCTCCCCCCAGTATTCTTTTCTTAAGATTAAACATTCTCAGGACTCTTAGCCTTTCCTTTTAGGTCTCATTTTCCAGACCTTTCATCACTTTTGTTGCTCTCTTCTGAAATCTCTACCCAATTTGTCTATCTTTTTAAAAGTCTGCTGTCCCAAACTGAATACAGTGCACCTTATCAAGAGCTAATGATTGCCAAGGAGAGGCAAATAATTACCTTGTTTATTTTATACATGATAATAATGCTAATACAACTCAGTGTAGCATCTGCTTCCAAAAAAAAAAGCATCTTACTCTTGATTTGTTCTGAACTGATCATCTAACATGACTTTTGAATCCTTTTTAATGTCTCGGAATTTGAACTCAAGTCTTCCTGACCCCAGTGCTCAATCTATTATGCCCCCTAGTTACTTCTATATTTTCTATTTATTTCATGGGGAAAAAATTATCTACAATAGAGCTTTTCCATGGAAGTTAAGGCATTATATAATAAAATATATAAGGCATTATCTCTGTTCTCAAGGAGTTTGTGATTAATTCTATCAGCATTCCACTCAGAAAAACAGAACTATCCTATCATAGGTCACATTTATACAATGCTTTATGATTTACAAAGAACTTTCCCGCACAAAGAAACTGATAACACAATCCTTATCTTCATTTTATACATAAGGGAATTGGGGCTCTGCAAGTTTAAAGGACTTACCGAGAGTCCCAGACTTGCAGCCACAGCTTTTGACATCAAATTCGTAGCCCTTTCTACTGGACCACACTGTCTCCCTACAATGAAATTAAGGAGCACTTAACTAAAGAATAATTATGATCCTCAGCACCCTAGACTATCTTTAGGATCTTAGGACATTCCTCGAGCCTGCCAAATTTGTCATATACAGCAGTTAAAGTCATAGAATTATAGATTTAGAACTGACCTTAGAGGTCATCCAGTCTAATCTCCTAATTTTAGAATTGAGAAACCTGCAGCCCAGAGAGGATAAATAACTTGGCCAAGGTCACAAAGGTGATGAGGAGAAAGGCTGTGATTTAAATTCAGGTCCTCTGATTGCACATCTAGCTGTCTTTCACTGGTATACACTGCCACTTTGGCTAGAACTCACACCCTACTGAAGATATCAGACAGTTCGGCAAGGTCAGTGAATACTGAATAGGAAGCCATGATCTTCTCTGGTATTTGCTGAGCAAGAAAAAAAAAATCATACCTGCTGTTAACCCTGTCAAATGGACATCTGTTACCACATAGTTATACCTTGCATCCCATTCAAAATTACTAAGCAATCAGAGAACTGCATCTTCAAAGCAGCTGAGAAGACAAGGTTTAAAGGGATAGGTATGAATAGTGATATTCTGTAGCCTCTGATTACTGAAAGACTTTTTCTTATCAGATTGTTTAAGTATTGAATCCAACCATGCAACATCACACTAAACACTGTTAGAAACTAATAGGTCCATCAGCAGTGATACAGCTAATCCTCCTTAGAAGTTCAGAGGAGAAATAACCCACCTTTTAAAACCAAAAGATCATCTTTGCCTTATAGTGCAGAATCATCAAAGTATGTGAAGAACTACTCAATCAATGGAGGGGAGAAAAAAAACAAGTATTCTACTAGAATTTGGACTACCTCAGAAGGAACTCTGCAAACTAAACTTTACACTTTCCTTTAAATGAATAAAAGATCTTGAGTTATAGATGTATGGATGGAAGAGACTTTACAGGAATCCAAGTCTCTCATTTTACCTAGAAAGTTTAGGTGATCTGAAAATGCCATAGAGGTAACAATTGGCAGATTTTAATCCAGATATTCCAAATATAGCATACTTTCCATGACATTATTCCTTCTTTATTATTCTTCCTTTTGTTAAGCTTTCCTGAGAATAATAAGGTATCCAAATAAGAAAGATTGTTTTCAACAAAACTGTAAGCACAGTTTGTTGTTTTTAGTTGTGTCCAACTCTTCATGACACCATTTGAGGTTTTCATGACAAAGACACTGGAGTGGTTTGCCTTTTCCTTCTCCAGCTCATTTTACAGATGAGGAAACTGAGGCAGAGTTAGTTATATGATTTGCCAAGGACCACATAGCTACTGAGTTACTGAGAATAAATAGGAACTCAGGAAAATGTCATCCTGATTCTGATCCTAGTGCTTTATACTGTACCACGTAGTTGCTCCCTAGTTACAATGTAGAAAGGAAAAAAAGCAGAAGCAGTTTATATATAAATATATAAAGAATAGGTTACAAGCAAGATGACCTAGAGATGCTAACACATTGGAGTTAGAGGTTGAATAATGATATTGATGAGGTGTTCTGTAGTTTGCTATTAAAATTATTCCAATGGTAACAAAATGTAATACCTTAAATGGAGTAAAATGGGGATCTGGAGACTATAATATAGCATAAAGATAAATACCTCTATAATGTCATATTTGGTCATCACTCTTCTCACCCGAGTATGAGAAACCTCACAGCTCTCTGGGTTTGGTTTGCTTCTTTAACCTCATCTTACACTATAAGTTCTAATTTTCCAGAAATAAATGACCACCACTCACATCACATCCAAACTCTCCCAGGGTGCTAGGGTTACATAGTAGAGAGGGAATATATTTATCCTATCTATCACTTTAGCTCTTCAACCTCTGTCTAATATGTTCACAATCTATTCACATTCACAATGATGACCCTTTTAGATTTTAAACATAATCACTTGCTAATAAAGCAAAAGAATAATATCATAGGTGCTGATATATTAGAGTAAATATGTGTGATAAAAAGGTACTTCAGAACACACCTATAAAGGCAGCCAGATCATACCCTTTCCCCAAGTCACTCATTAGCTATGTTGAGGAGTGGGTTACACACTTAAAGAAATCTAGCAAGGTTCCTACAATAGAGAGGAGAAAAATCTTATGTGCTTAGGGCAACTCATAAATTTCAACTTTACTGATCCTTTAGAAACATCTGTTTTCCACAAAACTGCTCCTCTGCTCACTGACTGGTATTCCTCACTACTCTTCAGCTGAGAGTTCTCTACTTGAAAAGAGCCTTTTGAGTTCTTTCAGTCAACCATTACCCTTAAAAAAGATTTTTAGAAAATGTTAGTTCTTAATGTGAGTAACAGTTGCCTTTAAATCAGATAATAGCCTAAAATCATAGGTTTCCAAAGTGGGCAATACTTCCCCTGGGGGGTGTGTGCTGGAATAATGGGGCAGCACTAGTAGCCTCAGGTGCATTTGGGGGGAATTAAATAAAAATAAGAGGGAAGTGGAAGCATAAGAAGAGAAGATAAGAACATTTTGTAAAACCACTTGTCCATGCTTCATCTGTTGTGTAACAGAGTCAAAATCATAGTAATTACAGTATTTTCCAGATAAACACACAAAATGCAAGTTAAGACCAATCAGTGGTCAAGTCCACCAACAGGTCTTAACAAGTAAGTGTTGGCAGAAAGCATGTTACACATTTTCTGAAAGTCCAGAATCCATCAGCGGGAATATGTTCATATAATGACTTGTTTACAATATGATACTACATGGTTACTTGATGCAATATTGTATCATCAAAATTTTTATACAGGAGGAAAAAACTACAAATTTACAATAAATTATTAAATTTAAGATACCTGATTTTAATATATATATATATATATATATATTTGAAATGATGGAAATTTTTTTAAATGGTTAAAGAAAGTAGATTTCCAGAAGAGGGGGGCACTAAGTAATTTTTTTAAAAGAGGCAGTAGGCCAAACAAGTGTGGGAACCACTGACCTAGATCATTAGGCTGGCCTCATAAGTTATACAGACTAAACTAACCAATTAGTAGTGTTGTGCTATCCAGTAAGCAAAAGGTCACAGAAACATAGTCCTCTTCTCAGAAGAGTAGAGCAGCTTTCATATGTTTCCCTGCTTTTCCTTCTCAACCCAAAGGTAGCAGTAAAGAATGAGAATTAATGCAAAACTTCACCCTTCTCTGATTCTTCTCAGAGTTGAAAGGCAATAATGATCACTGGAACTCTGGGCCAATAAGATCAATTCCCTCTGATCACTTAAGAAAGTCTTAACTGAAATCTCTCAGGGGTCTTCTTCCAATTTCCACAGTTCCAATAGGGGAGCAGTTGACTAGCTCTCTCACCTCTTTCTTTTGTTTTCAGTTCTTCTCAGGTCTCCTTTCCCTGGTGTTGCTGTTTTGTCTTGTCTTTTTCCTGCTATTCTCTTACTGTAGAGAACTAGTTATAGTTCAGTGACTTAAATGAGAGCCTCCTTTCAGTGACTCATCTTTTAAGGTTGCTCTCCAAATTTCTACCATGCTAACAGCTTTTCTTCAATCACACTTCAGTCTCCAAATTATTGTATGACTTTTCATTTTCTTACTTTTACCTTCTTCAGTTATAAAACACATGTATATGCAAATTAGCTAAAGTATCCATTATACTGCCTCCAAAGTCTGTAATGGAGTACTTTCCTTCTCTTCGGTACCTTGAAGTTATATTTCTTCATGATCACAGAGTTCTAGTTTTTAATAAATAAAAAATATTTCTCAATCTTTATAGAACACTAAACTGTTCCCATACAAGGGAAACACCATTCTAAAGCATTAATAAAGAAATCCAAGTCCCCAAATTTATACCACAACATTTTCTCTCCAAAATATCTAAATCAGGGGGCAGAGGCAAGATGGCAGAGGAGAGGCAGCAATGCAACTGGACTTTTCCAATATTCCCCTGAAAACAACTTTAAAATGACACCTCAAAACAAATTTTGAAGCAGCAGAATGAACAAAAGGTCAGGGTGAAACATTTTTCCAGCCTGAACCAACTTAGGAGGTCAGCATGAGAGATCTGTGCCACTGGGGTGGGGATGACCCAGAGTTCATGAGGAAACAGGACCAGCAGTGGACCTTGGAAGCAGCAACAGCATTAGCTTTCGGAGATCTTAGCCAAGAGATCATATGGGGATGAGACAGTAGTCAGAAAGAGATTATATGAGATCTTTTACTAGTACTAGATGCAGCTGGAACTGTCTGGCAGCTCTGTTACCCATATGCAGTTCTGGGTCATGGTTTCAGAGTTGAGGGGAGCAGTTGTGGTTGGTCACAAGGGAGCAGAGGACCTGATTAAAAGTTCTAAGTCAGAGAGAAGCACTAGTACTTCTGGGTGCAGGAGAGCAGGGAGATATGATCATAGATACAAGGAAAACACTAGCACTTGCAACAATATGAGGGACAAGGGCCCTTCCTGAGTAAAGACCAGACTGCAGACCAGTAGAACAGTGATCATATCTCTATCCAGATCACAACACCTTGGAAGCACCAAAAACTTTCAGGTCCCCAGAACTAGCTCTGAAAACAGCAACTCAAAAAAATGTTGAACTTTGGAACAGTGCTTCTCCAACTCTAACTGAGCAGAGTCTAATGTTAATATAAAATTCATAGTTAAGAAATAGTCTGGGAAAATGAGCTGATGACAACAAAAAAAAAGAACCTGATTATAAAAATCTGCTATGGTAGCAGGGAAGACCAAGACATAAACTCAGAAGACAACAATGTGAAAACAGCTATAAGAAAACCTCAAAGAAATTTGCTATTTGGACACTAACCCAACAAGGATTCCTAGGAAAGTTAAAAGAAATGTGTGGTAGAAGGGGAAAATGGGGAAATAAATGAGAGTAATGCAAGAAAATTGTGAAAAAAAGAATAAACAGCTTGGTAAATGAGACACAAGAAAGTTGGAGAAAATAATGCCTTAAAAAACAGAATTGACCTAATTATAAAAGAGGAATAGAAATTCATTGAAAAAAGAACTCCTTAAAAAGCAGAATTGGTAAAATGGAAAAAGAGGTACAAAAGTTCACTGAAGAAAAGAATTCCTTAAATATTAGAATTGAGGAAGTGGAAACTAATGACTCCATGAGAATTCAAGAAACAGTAAAACAAATTCAAAAGAAGAAAATGTGAAATATTTCATCAGAAATACAACTTATCTGAAAAATAGATCATAGAAAATTGAAGAATTATTGAACAAGATTCCCAAGGTAAAATAGAAGTTGAAAGAATCCACTGATTACCTCCAAAAAGAAATCCCAAAATGAAAACTACCAGGAATATTATAGCCAAAATCCAGAGCTCCCAAGTTAAGGAGAAAATATTGCAAATAGCAAGAAAGAAACAATTCAAATATCATTAAATCAGTTAGGATCACACAAGATCTAGTAGATTCTCCATTAAAGGAGTTAAGGGCTTGAAATTTGATATTCCAGAAGACAAAGGAGCTAGGATTTCAACCAAGAAAAACCTACCTGGCAAAACTGAGCATGGGAAAAACGAGTTCTTTAATGAAATAAAGAACTATCAAGCATTCCTGATGAAAAGACCAGAGTTGACTAGAAAATACGACATTCAAACAAAAGACTCAAGAGAAGCATAAATATGAAAGAGAAGTCACGAAGATAAGGTTAATATTTATATTATTATATATTTATTATATATATTTCATTATACATATAATATATATTGTATTATATATACAATATATTACACTATTATATTAAATATTATTAATTAAATATTATATATCATTATCGTATAAATATTATTATATAATAAGGTCAATAGGTTAAACTCACATTCTGATATGAGAAAATGATAAATGTAACTCCCAAGATCTTTATCATTATTAGGACAATTAGAAGGTGTCTACAAAGAGGCCATAAGTGTGGCTTGATTATGTTGGAATCATCAAAAAAGAAATGAAGGGGTGATAAAGAGGGATTCATTGGGAAAAGGACAAAGGGAGAAGAAAAATCGGGAAAATGTTCTCACATGAAAAAAAGCATGCCAAGAAGTGCCTTTACAGTGGGAGGAAAATGGTGGGGGGAAGGGGGTTAGGAGTGAGACCTAACACACACACTCTTGGTTGGATATAGAAATCTATTTTCCCCAAGATGGAAATAGGAATGGATAGGGATAAGAGAAAGGAAGGTAGGATGATAAAAGGAAGGATAGGTTTAGGGATGTAGTAGTCAGAAACAAAATAGTTTTGAGGAGTGACAGGAGAAAAAGAGAGAGAAAAGGATAAACAGAAAAAATAGTTTGGAAGTGCAAAGACAGTAACCATAACTACGAACATGAATGGGATGAGTTCATCTCTAAAATGGAAGTAGATAGCAGAATGGATCAGAAACTAGAATCAAACAATATGTTGTTTAAAAGAGACACATTTGAAACAGAAAGGCACATACAGAGTTAAAATAAGAATCTGGAGCAAAATTTGTTATACTTCTTCAGCTGAAAGTAAAAAAGTCATGGGCAGCAATCATGATCTCAGACAAAGCAAAAATGAACCTAAGTAAAAGAGATAATCAGGGAAATTATCTTTTGCTAAAAGGTACCATAGACAATGAAATAACATCAAAAATGTTTACAGCAAGTTTCTCTGACAAAGACTTCATGTCTCATATGTTTGGGAAACTGAGTCAAATTGATAAAAACAAGAGATATTTCCCAATTGATAAATGATCAAAGAATATGAACAATTTTCAGAATAAGAAATAAAAGCTATCTATATTCATATGAAAAAATGCTCTAAATCACTAATGATTAGAGAAATGCACATTAAAACAACTCTAAGGTACCACCTCACACCTATCAGAAATGATAAATATTGGAAAGGATGAGGGGAAACTGTTACATTAACGAACATTGATACATTAAGTGGAGTTGTGAACTGGACCAACTATTCTGGAGAACAATTTCAAAGCCATGATCAAAGAAAGAGCTTAGACATATTTCAAGAAATTGCCAAGGACACCTGCTAAGACAAACCCAGGAACTATATGAACACAATTACAAAACACTTTTCACACAGATAAAATTATATCTGAATAACTGGAAAAAGAGCACTTGCTCATGGGTAGGCCAAGGTAATATAACAAAAATGAGAATTCTACCTAAATTAATTTACTTATTTAGTGCCATATCAATCAAACTACCAAAAATTATTTATAGAGTTAGATAAAATAATAACAAAATTAGTTTGGAAGAATAAAAGTTCCAGAAGATCAAGAGAATTAATGAAAAGAAATGATAGGGAAGGACCACACGAGATCTTAAATTGTATTATGAAGCAGCAATCATCAAAACTACTTGGTACTGGCTAAGAAATAGAGTGGTGGATCAGTGAAATAGGTTAGGTACCTAAGACATAGTAGTCAAAGACTATCGTAATCCACTATTTGATAAATCAAGACTCCAGCTTCTAGGATAAGAACTTACTATTTGACAAAAATTGCTGGGAAAACTAAAAAATAATATGGCAGAAACTAGGCACAGATCAACATCTTACACTGTATACCAAAGTAAAGTCAAAATGGGTACATGAATTAGATATAAAGGCTGATGCTATCAGCAAACTGTGAGAGCAAGAAATAGTTTACCTGTCAGATTTATGGAGAATGGAAGAATTTGTGACCAAGTAAGATAGAGAACATTATGAAAAGCAAAATGGATAATTTTGATTACATTAAATTGAAAAGTTTTTGCACAAAAAAGCCAATGCAATCAAGATTAGGAGGGAAGCAGAGAATTGGGAAAGAATGTTTATAACCAGTGTCTCTGATCAAGGTCTCATTTCTAAAATATATAGAGAACTGAGTCAAAATTATAAGTTTTACATATATATGTATATATACATACATATATATGTATGTATATATACGCACACATATATATATGATTTGTATGCTTATAACTTTATATATGTACACAAATAAAATTATAAGCATACAAATAATTCCCCAATTGACAAATAAATGAATAAATCTTCAGATGAAGAAATTAAAGCTTTCTATAGTCATATGAAAAAAATGCTCTAAATTAGTATTGATTAGAGAAATGCAAATCAAAACAACCCTGAGGTATCACTTCACACATATCTGTAAAAGCAAGGACCCCAACATACACAGGAGGGCGTGCTATCACAGGTCCTTTGATCTGCTTCTCTGTAAGGAAAGGCAACTTTTGAGGGGTTAACAATCTCCTTTAATCAAGTACATATATCATCCACAAATAGAGAAAAATATAAGAAATCACAATCCACAGACATGCTTCCAACTGTCTGACATAAGTAATACATACATCATAGATCAACAGACAGATCCAAGTATCTGATCATTTTATATATACATATACATATACATATACATATACATATACATATACATATACATATACATATACATATACATATACATACATACCAGAGAGGGAAGCACCAACATATGAGTTTTCAAAGCCAGGGGACTCCTTAGTGGCTACCAAAGAGTAAGCCCCAAAGTAAAACCTCACCCTCAGAGTATTTACACATTTTTTAAAGCCAGAGGGCATCACAACCCTTGAGAACCAGTGGCTCATTAGAAACTTAACAAAAGGTGTGAGTCTTCCTACAAATCTTCTCAAATCAAACTACCCTTAGTGGGCAGGAATTAATGGGGAAGATCTTTCATCACATTAAAATAATTTGCAATACAAATACGTATACTGCTTCTAGTTAAAGAAATTCTTATTTCTGTACTTACTCCTAGCAAAGACTCTTGGTTGATAAAGGCAAGATCTAATCACAGGCACTTCATTATATTAAAACAAAAACAGCTAAAGATCCTATTCTGTTTGCCATCACACTATCAGACTGGCTAACATAACAAAACAACAAAATGATAAATGCTGGAGAAGATGGTGAAAATTAGAACACTAACGCATTGTTGGTGGAGTTGTGAACTGATCCAACCACTCTGGAGAACAATTTGGAACTACACCTAAAGGGCTATAAAAACATGCATACCCTTTGACCCAGAACTATCACTTCTACGTCAGTATCCCAAAGAGATCATACAAATGGGAAAAGGACCTACATGTACAAAAATATTTATAGCAGCTCTTTTTGTGGTGGCAAAGAACTGGAAATAGAAGGGATGGCCATCATTTGGGAAATGACTGAATAAATTGTGGCGTATGAATGGAATGGAATACTTCTGTGCTATAAGAAATGATGAGCAGGCAGGCTTTAGAAAAACAGACTTGCAAGAATTGATGCTGAGTGAAATGAGAGAATCAGGAGAACATTGCGCACAGTAACTGCAACACTGTAACAATGATCCACTTTCATAGACTTAGCTCTTCTCAACAATGCAAGGATCTAAGACAATTCCAAAAGACTCATGATGGAAAATGTTAGCACATCCAGAAAAGGACCATGGGAGTGTGAATGTAGATGGAAGCACACTATTTGCTCTC
Source organism: Notamacropus eugenii (assembly GCF_028372415.1). Lineage (NCBI taxonomy): Eukaryota > Metazoa > Chordata > Mammalia > Diprotodontia > Macropodidae > Notamacropus > Notamacropus eugenii. Next base: position 421,365,317 of record NC_092873.1, on the reverse strand, counting down.
CTTTTCTATTGTTTTGTTTTGCTTCTTCTTTCTTGTGGTTCTTCTCATTAATTCTAATTTTGCTTTACATCATGACTAATGGGAAAATATTCATGTATAATAGGAACGTGTAAGTAGATGCTACATCAGATTGCATACTAGGGAAAGGGGGAGGATAGGAAGGAGGAGAAGATTTGGGACTCAAAATCTTATGGAAGTGAATGTTGAAAACTAAAATAAATTAATTAATTTTTAAAAGAGAAGAATAAAATTTAAAAAATTAAAAGATCTTGACAAGATAGAACATTGGGTCAAATCAAGTAAGATAAAATATATTAAGAATAAATCTAAATTCTTACATAATTTTTAAAAATCACCTTTGTAAGTAGAATGGAAAACCCTATCCAGTTTAACTACTTTAGTTAAACCGGAAAGAACTAACAGTAGAAGAACTAGATATGGCAAGAAAAATTGAAAGGAGAGACTGAAAAGAGGAATTGAAAGAAGGGTTGAACTGCCACAGAAGAGAGGTTTAGGAGGGCCATTGATACACTATAGGCATCCTGAGTAGAGGCCTTGGGCTGAAGTTCCTGGCTATACTCATTTTGTCAGTGAATTTCCCAAAGTGATCTGATAGAAGATATAAAAAGCCACCATTGATTCAATTCTGCCCTTATGAAGGTTAATTTATATATTATTTTATGTTTATTATACAATGTTTAAAATGAATAGATATGTGTAATTGAACCTTGAGTACAATTATCTTTTAATATAGTGCTTGTCATTAGCCAACAGAAAATAAACATTTTATATCCTAACTAACTATTCATTTTCATTGACTGGTTAGGTAGCCATACCTTTTGGAGTCCATACTCACTAGTAAAAGCAGGGTTTAGATGTAGAGGAGTGGACTGATGCCTGTCTGTTGTTACAAATCAATGTCAATTAGAGGAATATATGTTCACATTAAACGTATAAATGCATATTGGTATACGATGAGAAAGTATTAAATGTGAAAGTATATTTCATAGAAATATTTCATCTTGTCTTTTTTTATTAAAGACCCAGTGGATTGTTGGATAAAGACCGGATGCATATTAAAAAAAAAAAGAATACTAAAAATGTTAGAGTTATTGCAAAACATTCACTCAGAATCAATCAGAAAATTAATAAAAGTCATTACATAGGTCACCATTCTGAAACATCATAAAATATGTTTAAAGTATGTGTGTTACAGTGATTACAAAAAAAAAGAAATATAAGGAAGAATACACTAAATTCATTTTTTCATTTCTTAGAGAAAATTAATATCTATAACCACATTGTATAATTTGTGGTTAGTGCTTGCAAATATCAGCTTACCACCTTCTCTTTTGTCACAACATTTCAAAACATGAAAACCATATTGACGAGTCTTAGAGTTCTTTAGTGGAAAAAAAAAACAATTTTAAAATTTTCAATATTGATTCATTCATTTCTCAAAAAATGAGAAAGGAAAACAATTGAATTTTCATACTTAGTAAGTTTTCAAGTTTAAAAAATATAGGGAAATATAGTACTGCAAAAAAATTAATTTTGTCACACACCAAAACAATTATCATACACACACACATATGTGTGTGATTTTACAAGAAGTTAGAGATGATCCCATTTCTAACAAACCCATGTTTCATCACATACATGATATTTCCAATGATGTTGAATCAATAGTTAAAGGAAATTTTTTTAAAATGATGCTTATGCATTGCAATTGGAAGAGACAACTAGTTTTCATAACCTAAGCATATAAATTGCATTCATAAGATATCTGCATCATGATAAAGTAGAAGAGATTACGCTGTTTTGCCATTAGTTAACAGGATATGCAACTGGGAAAGATATTGTAAATCAATAAATTCATACTCTGAAAGAAAACAAATCAATTGGTCCTTAAATGAAACCATAAAAAAAGGAGAGGAGATATGAAATGGTAGTGAGGAGGGATAAGTGGATCAAGACGTAGTGTTTTGTTTTGTTTTTTAGGAACTTAAATAGGGGTATAGGAATTCATTATCACGCCATATGGAAGATGAGATACAGGAATGGGAATATTTATCTGAAGAGAAGCCTGGGGGATGAGGGGAAGGGCATGGTAGCTATCCTCAAGTGTTTGAAGAGCTTTCCTGTGAATAGGAATAAGTTTAGCTCTATCTTAACCCCAGAAGACTGAACTATGAACGGTGAATGGGTAGCAGGTGTAAAAACAGGTGTCAGCTTGGGGAAAAAAAGCCAAAACACAAAACTTGCTAATGCTTAACTCTGTCCAAAAGTGGAATGAGATACTTTGGTAGGAAGAAAATTACCTTTCCTATAACTGAGAAGGAAGTTTGCACAACAGAAACTTCTCATACCAATTAAATCACAGATACTGCTCTTAAGCTTTTGGTAGCTTTGTCTTTTATAAATTTCTTCAGATATATTCTGAATCCTTTTACCTTTCCTCCCTTTTATCTCCTGGAATAATGAATTCCATAGGTTTATTACCTTCTGTATGAAGCAGTACTTCCTAAGAACTATCCTAAACTTAATTTTAAACTAAATTTTAACGGGTGCTCCTTCATTCTAGCAATTTGTGATTCAGTGAACAGGGGCACATTCACCTAATCCACAAAGTTCATGATATTACCATACCTTCTGCTCTTGTCCACTTTCAGCCTTCCCCCTTCCAGACTAGAGTCCTCATCTTTTCAGTCCCATACAATATCCTCCCAACCTATCCTCCATACTTATTTCTTCTGTCATTGTAGTTCCATTTTCTGTTCATTCTGTAACTGCATTATGTTTACCCTGAATTCTGACAAACAATTGGACATCATATTTAAGCTACCAGCACCATGTTTTAAAGAAAGATAAGACAATATTACTTTGTGTTTTCCTTTCTTGAAAACCTTTCACATTTTGTTAGCCTTTTTTTTTTTTTTACTACAGCAGCAGACTGGCCCAACAGCCTCAAAGAATATATACATAACAACTCTGAAATCCCCTTTTATGGATCTGTAGAGTTCAGATTATTTTGCCTTCGAATGCATTAACCTGTACTCACCCACATTATAAGGATACTGTCACAACTTTTAAATAAGCAGAAACATCTCAACATCAGATATTTCCCCTAAACTTTTCAATGAGGCATTAGCAGCTCCACAAATTGAATTTTTCATTTGTACCATTTTACAAAGTGAACAACAATCAGATGTAGAGTGCCACCTAATACCTCCACTTCAACACATTTTCAGTGATCTTCAGATTGATTTCACAACTCTTAATTATATTTCCTCTAATGTTATTTTTTTCTGACTGCTGAATTTGTATGGTTATAGGATAAAATCAGTTTTCAGCAAAATGTTGTATTAATTTAAACTCAGTAATATAACAACACCATCACACAAGCTGTGAAAAATATATCACAGTAGTACAATGGTATCAAAGCTGAAATTGGTCAACTGCATATTCAGGTGTGTAGTTCACATCTTTTACTCATAAAATTGCTTTCTTATGCTTTCTTCTAAACAGACAAAACAGTGGTCTTTCTTCTTTCGAAAAAATTACAATATGAATGAAGCCCAAAGGAACCAGATATTGCAGAATGAGGGAAATGGTTTAAAAAAATGTTATAGAGGATTTCTTGCTATTAGCATAGTTTAATGCTAGATGCATTTCTCTATGTTTCATAACATTTGTTGGAAACCAGTTTCACTCACTGGTTGATTTTAAAGAACCCAATGATATTTGCACTGAGGCTGTGTCTACATAATACTGAATTTTGTCGATTCAGTATGAGAAAAATCAGACCATTCTTGTTAAAAATTTATTAAAGATAATTGTTTAGCATTGAGCAGGTTAAACAACCAGATGACTGAATTTTTCAAAGTATAATTCATTATTCTAGAAACTTTATAAACATTTGCTAAATATAGTGAATTATTTTTTGAGCTCTGCCATAGTTGAGTCCAATAAAGATGCTTACTTTTGCACACAGATTATATGATACTGTTCTCTGATTTCAAGATGAGTATTCCCCTCCATCATTCCAGCTCACAAATCCATCCAAGTGCAATTTCGTCCTGTCAATACTTGTCCAGACAGATAGATCTCTTCCTTGAGGATACAACCAGCATTCTATCAGCTATCTCCTAAGTCTTTTTATAGTTCATTACTACCAATGGAAGTACTCATCCTGTCCATCTTCTCTTGCTTGCTGTTGTCACATGACAAGCCCTTTTCTGATCATCTATTTTCTCAATCCCTGAGAACCCTTGATAGATACGGTGAGAGGTTATCTAGGTTTAGTACTCCCCTTTACCAGATAAAATCAACAAGAAAGATCTCTCTAAACTATACAACAAAAACAGAAACAAGCAGAGATGAAGTAAAATAAGTTATTACAAAGCAATTCTTTGCAAAAAAGAAAGAGGAAGGAGAAGACCATCTGCTCAGCAGTCCACTGCTCTAGTTGCCATCATTCTCACATAATCAACCATCATGGTTTGGGTTGGAACTTTATAAAATTGGTGATCAACTTTTGGAGTTAATTCCTTGGTAGTTTTTAATAACTTCTGTGTGAAACAGCCCTTATTTGTGATTGTTCTCAACTTAATTTTAATATAAACCTAATTTTAATGGGTGTCCCTTCATCCTACTGTTTCAAGATTAAGTGAACAGGTCAGCAAACTTCATGATATTATATATTCTGCTCTTGTGTCTTTCAGCCTTGCTTTTCCAGGCTTGAGTCTTTATCCCTTTCATCTACCGTCATACATAGTAGCTTCCCAACCATTTTCTCCTTCATATTTATACTTCTCGTCCTTTTCATTCCAATTCTCTGTTCCTTTTATAATGATATTATATTCTCATTGAGCTGTGGAAAACCATGTCAGACTCAAGCTTTGTTCTGTATCCTTCTCTCTTTTTGCTCTATTCTACTCAATTGGTGATCCTATCAACAACCAAGACTTTAATTATCCTCCCTTGTATAGATGAATTCAAGATTCAATTATCCAGCCCAGGTATTTTGTCCTGATCTACAATGATCCATGGTCAAATACCTTTTAGACATCTAAAAATGAATGTCTCATAGGAATCTCAAATTCAACAACCAAATTATCTTCCTCTCAAAACTATCCTCCCCTAATGAATTTTCCTACTAGCATCATCCTTCTTCACACCTCAATCCCATCCTTGTCTCATTATCACTCACCCCATATAGTCAATCTTGTTGCCAAATTTATTTCAACATCTAACATTCCCTTTTCTCCACTTCCATAGCTATGATCTAGTTCAGTCACGCATCACATTTCAAAGAGATTGTTTCAATAGCTTTCTAACTCATCACCTTGCTTCAATTCTTACCCCACTCCAATTTAGCTGTCAAAGTGATTAATTCTGACCATGTCACCCTTCTGCTCAATGAACTCTAGTGGCTGTTACTTCTGCAGCATCAACTATAAACACATCTGTTTGTCATACAAAGCACTTCATAACTGTCCTTTCCTGCCTTTCCAATCTTCTTCAATGGTACTGCCCTCCATGTACTCTACAGTCCAGCAATCTGACCTATTTGGCATTCCTTGAATTCAACTCTTCATTCTCCTGTCTGCATTTGCAATGGATGTCCCCCAGATCTGCTCTTCTGCCTCAGTTTCTCTGCTTTCCTTCAAGATACAGGTGAAATTCCACCTGTAGTACTTACCACCACACCCCACAACTACTAGTGTTTTCCCTCTGAGATTATCTTCTAACTGCTATGTATGTATCATGTATGTCCCTCATTATTTACATGCTATGTCATTAGATAGTAACCCTGATGTCATGACCCTCTTCAAATATGAAGGACAAACACGACCTTGAAAGTGGTACTGTTTTATGCCTTTATCTATACCCCCGGTGCTTATCACAGTGAATGGTGCATAGTAAGTGCTTAATAATTTTTATTTACTATTGTTTTATTGATTAATATATGCTGATTGACTGAGTCACATGTAACAGGAAAATTTTTTTGCACAAATGAAATCAACCCAACCAGCATAAGAAAGGAAATCCATTAATTGAGAAAAATATATTTATACCACATCCTTTAATAAAGAGTCTTATAGTTAAAATATAAAAAGACACAAATATTTAATTCCAAAAACCATTACCTAATGAACAGTTGAAGGATATTGACAAATTACTTGGAAAAGAAAAACGTCTAACTATTAACCATAGAAAAGGCAACTACAAAATCACTAATGGTAAAAGAAATGTGAATCAAAATCATTCCGAGGTTTCACCTCACACCCAGAAGATGGATAAAATGACAAAAATGTAAACAGCCAATGTTGGATAAACTTAAAGATGATACCAAAATGCATTGCTGAAATTGGCTAAAATGACAAAAGAGTAGATCACTGGAATAGTAACTGAAAGCAGTATCTAGTGTTGGGTAAATCCAATAACAAAAAATTAAGGATAGAAGACCTTTCTCTTCAACTGAGAACTTCTAGAAAAAAATGGAAAGAAGTTCTGCTGAATTTATGTTTAGGTCAGCAATTTACACAATATGTCACAAAAAAGTGTAAAAGGATAAGCCCCCTAAATAAAAAAGACATGTATAGATACAAATATATAGGAAGAGGGATATTTGTGTCTATTTATATTGATATCCTTATAAATATAGAGCCCAGAACAAGGGAGACCTTAATTTATGTTTGCTGATTCATTAATGGATTCCACTGAACTACTTTTGATGTCCTTATAGAGTTTCACGGTATGTGTGTGTGTATGTGTGTGTGTACATGCATATGTTTCTATGTATATACACTTGTCATGTGCATATATGTGTGTCATATTGTATATGTATGAAATGTACATCATATTGTGGCTATTATATACACATGTTATATGTATACCTTTGCAATATGTACATATATAGAGACAATATAAGAGCAATAAAAACACTGTTCAATAGAAAAAACCAAATCAATGAGCATTAATTAAGCCCTATTGTATATCAGACACAAAGACAGGAAAATAGGGATGGGATAGAGAAAGGGGAATAGTCCCATGATTTAATATGTATGTATGTGTATATATATACATATATATATAAAGAAATTCTCATATATAGAAACTCCCTCTACCAATGCAGCTTAGCAATTTCTTCACAATTTATGGCCTTACAGAGCTGTCTAGAACACTAAGAAGTTAGGTGATGTGTCCAGGTTCACCCATTCAGTATGTCTCAGAGACTGAACTTGACCTCAGGTCTTCCTGAGGTCAGCTTTCCATACAGTATGCCAAGTTATATCCTCAAGCAACAGTAGTACAAAAATAAAAACAAAACCATTTCTTCCTTTGAGCAGGTTACATTTTACAAGGAGGAAACAATTACACAAACATAAGTAAGAACGAAATGTACCATCATTTCAAGGGTAGGGAGACAGTAGCAAATTCAGGAAATATCTCATGTTGGAAATAGTATTTGAGACAAACCTTGAAAAACAAAGGCTAGATAGTCTAAGAGGCAAAGGTGAAGAGGAGATACATTATAGATACGGGAGACAGTCTAAGGAAAGACATGGAGCCACCAGAAGGAATGCTGTATGTGAGGGGAAGCAACTAGTCCAGTTGGTATAAAGTGTAGAGTATCTGAAAGAGATTAATGAATATGAGCCTGGAAAGGTAGATTGAACTCTGATTGTGAAAGCTTTTAAAGGCCAAGTAGAAGGGCTTGTATTTTATCCTACAGGCAAAATGGAGTCACTATGAATTTTGATCAGGGAGGGAAGGAATAAGCATTTATTAAGTGCCTACTATGTGCCAGGGACTGTGTTAGGCACTTCACAAATGTCTTATTTCAGCCTCATAACAACTCTGTGAGATAGGAACTGTTGTTATCTCCATTTTACACTTGGAGAAACTGAGGCAAAGAATTCTTATTCATTTCTGGGCCCAACTCATTATCCATCTTCATTGTTTGTCAGATATATATGCAGATTGATTGATAGATAGATAGACAGACAGACAGATAGATATAGATATAGATATATATAGATGTATGAATACAACGGACTTGACATCCAACTAGTTTAGATGATAGATACTTCCCATCCATTTAGTTTTTCCTGTATGGATTGTCAGGTTGATCTCTTTGAGGTAATCATCAAGCTGATTGAGGGGACTCAGAATATTTTGGAGATTGTCACAAACAGCACAATGCTACATACAAACAGGAAGAAGACTTCACTACCTATAGGGAATGTCTGCTCTGTTTGGACCTTGTGGAAGACAACTTTTATGAGAGTGGAGAAGAACTTTCATAAGCACTAGATCTTTTTCCTTTATGTTTCACTTGACATTAATAATCCAAGGGTCATTGAACACAGTTATTCGTTTGGCTGCATTTATCAGAGGGTCTTATGTGATCTTAATATATTCATTAAAGATTCCTTATTGGCAGAAAGTGTTTAAGGTTATGTTTTGCCATCAGAATCTTTTTTTTTTGGGTAAGGAACAAGAAATCAATACAATGGAATCTTGTATTTGCTACATCTTTCAATTAACTGTGTAACTGTTACAATGTGGTCTTTTGCAAAGAATCTTTCACAAAGAACTTTCTGCTCTTTTCTTATATTTTAATAAAAAATATATGTATATACATAGATCATTCTCCCAAAGTCTAAACAAAGATAAGAAAGTAAGCATGGAGTGTTATTAATTTTCTCTTATCTTTTTAAAATAATATTTCATTTACTTTTTTATATTGGCATTGCCACCTGTCTATAATATCTGTTAATATCTGTAGCAGTAATCCTTTAGTGCATACCTGTTCAAATTCAGTTGTTCTTTGCTACTTCCTCTTAAGTAGGATCCTACTACTTTCTATTTTATGGTTCCTTTGTCACTAATGGTAACAATGGATTATCGTAATTGTTGCTCTTCAGTCATTTTCAGTCATGTTCCACTCTTCTTTTCCCCATTTGGGGGTTTTCTTGGCAAAGATGCTGGAGTGGTTTGCCATTTCCTTCTCCAGCTCATTTTACAAATGAGGAACTGAGACAAACAGGGTTAAGTGACTTGCTTAGGGTCACAGAGCTATGAAGTATCTTAGGACAGATTTGAACTCATGAAGATGAGTCTTCCCAGCTTCAGGCCCATCTCTATCCACTTTGTCACCTAGTTGTCTGAAATTACCATAGACATTGTGACAAATATGTTCCTTCTGTTAACCCTTTGACAGTTTTATCTATAAATGTTTTTCATACATCTTGTACTTACATGGCACTTTAGTGTTTGAAAAGGGCTTTACATATGCTAACTCATTTGATCCTCACAAAAACCCTGGGAGATAGGCACTATTTTTATTCCCATTTTACAAAACAGAAAACTGAGGCACCCAGGGATTAAATGATTCACCCAAGGTCATATAACTGGTAAGTATCTGAGGCAGGATTCCAACTCAAGTCTTCCTGACTCCAAATCTTGCCCTTTATCCATTGCCCCACTTGGATGCTTTATGACTAATTTAATGATTAACTAACTTGGTATTTTTAAAATGAAAGATGAGATATACAGACTTAAGGAAATGTTGTACAAGATTACAATAGAGCAGTTGAGTTATTGTGTCATATTTGTTTTAGAAAGAACCATAATTCAACAATCCAAACCTGAAACTATGAGTCAAAGTTGAAACTAGCATACCAACACCAATACCTTCTTTGACCTTGAAAAAATATTCAATCTTTTTGCAGGCAGTAAATACATTGGTAACACTTATCAGGGCTGTTTATAAAGCACTTTCAAGATTAAAAGTGCTTTTATTGTATTGTGTATGTTTATTATTACTGTCATCTTAAACCTCCTGCAATAAGCCATAATGCTGTGCTGATAAAACTATATTGAAATATTCATCATCATTAAAATGTGATGGCCACAGGCCCAAGAACTGGTACCTAAGGCATGAGAGACACTTTCATAACTACTAAGAGTTACTTATAGTAATATGGAACTGAATTTTTCATCTTCACAATAATAGGCACTCCAACTATGAATATTGATATATGACTCCAAGAAGTCAAATCATATAATTATGTTAGAAGGAATTAAATAGACTAATAATCTATCCTGTATTTTAATACTTCCAAAGACATTCAGCACTGTATTCCAGTGAATAAAAAATCTTCACCTTCAGGGAATTCTTTCTTTAACCTACCATATCTTCCATTGACTTTCTCTTATTTTATCAACAAAAAATTAGATATCTTCATCTTTAAAAGTTCTTCCTATAGTAAAAAAATCATTCACTTCTTAAGCTCCTCTTTCCAAGAGATTACCACCATCTCTAGTTTTCCTTTATAGACCACTAAAAGCATTTATTAAGCATCTAGTCTGTGCTAGGTACTGGCAATACTAACACAAAAGTGGCCATCCTCCACTCTCAAGTTAGAATACTCAGCTCTCTACAAGACCTGCATGCAAGTCACTGACTCCCCTGGTTAATTTTCTCATTTGTAAAATGAGAGGATTAAATTATATGAGTTTGGAGTTTTCTTTTAGCTCTAGGTCTGTGAGCCTACTTTTAGGGCATTTTTGAGTTCTGGTCTTAAAATGAGGAAAACCTGAATTTCAATTCTGCTTCAGATACTATTGGTGTGGTGAGAGGAAGTCATGAAACCTCATCTACTAAAATGGGGAATAACATCTACTCAACAGGGCTGTTGCAAGGATCAAATGAAATTGGTTATGTAAGGCACTTTGCAACCTTTGCAACCTAAAGTAAATGTCATTTACTTTAATTATTAGGCATTCTATTTGTTATAAAAATAACTGTTACTCTTTCTTCACTTTTAAGGAGACTGCTAATAAAAAAAATTTCCCTTAACACATATTAAAAACCTGAGCGATTCAACAGGAGTTATCTGAATTTTACAACTTCCAAAATCATATATTCTCTTATTTTGGCAGCAGTACAGCGCAATGGCTAGATGGTGGAAGTCTTGCAAAATCTGATTTCATATCCTGCCTTTATACTTACAACATATATGATTCTGAACAACTTACTCTTCATCTCAGTTTCTTCATCTGTAAATTGAAAATAATAATAGCATCTCCTTCAAGGAGATTTTTAAATATGAAAAGGGGAAAGTGTTTTGTAAACAAATCTTAAAATGCAATATAAATTCTAGCTATTTTATTGGTATTATCAATTCAGAAATTCTGAATGCAAATAAATTAAAAGCATTTTTTCTATTGATGAAAAATTCCACTAAGAATTGGCAACAATTGTTTAGTAATATTGGCTTTGAAAAAATTCTAAAATAGACATCATGAAAGAGAAAGACTAAAACTAAAAGACCCCTAGAATTGAAAGAGGTAAATATGAGATTTCATAGAGTAGTCAAGTAAAGTGTAGATTTCCCTTTTTTTATTTTTTTTGGTACTGGCAACAATAAATCTTTTTATGATTAAAATAAGTGGAAAAGTAGATGTAGAAAGCTGATATAAAGAATATTAGTGCCCAACAAAAACAGTTCATCCTACTGGAAATATCATCTCAGAAATACTGGCAAGGTCAATGTCAGCCCAGCTTACTGGCTGCATGAGTCCCTGCTGAGCAAGTTAGAAAATGTTTTAAGATTTTTTTGTTGTTGTTCATCAAGAAATACTATCTACTTTGTTGTGCTGGTTTCACTTCTATTTCTTTTATTCCAGCTACTCTTTCCTTATATTCTGGCTCCTTGGGATTAGGAAAGAAGAAAGAAAATTGTCTTGTTCAAGATGAAACCCAGAATTCATCTTAAAAACTAGGGCTAGATTCCAGAGAGGCTCTGAGAAACTGAAGGAATGGTATATGCACAGAACAGCTTGCCTTTTTCACTGAACCTGCCCACTATAGCAATAGAAAACAGGTATAAAACTTCAGGTAAAAAGAAACCAGAGTAAAAGTCATCATTTCAAATGGTTCTTTTGTGCAGCCAAGCGTAAAATCTGCCAAAGTGCAATCTAAAGACACACTTGAATATACTTTGAAACTTCAATGGTTCTAAGATTTCATCAAAGTAATTCCTCCCTCTAAGGTGTGTGGTCTTTATCCTCCCAAAGGTCTTCCAAAGGGGTGGCTCTGGCACACTGGGATTATTGAAACTGTATGTCAACATTCCAGTGGAACCTGTAGGCTGCCCATCCTTGCTCTCACTATGTACTCTCATAGTATCAGACACATTGCATCCTGGACCATCTCTAGTTGTCCTGATGAATATCAGGCCACTGGACCCAGATGGCTCAGGAGAAGAAAGTGAGGTTGGTGACCTTACACAGCCTTCCCTCACTCAAATCAAAGACAACTGCAAGTCATGTCATCATCTTGATGTCATGGTCCTCTTCAAGAACAAAGGACAAACACAACATAGTATCACAATTGGATGGAACTTTAGCAGTCATCTAATTCAACCCCCTTTTTTAATAGATGAGAAATCGAAAGACCACAAAAGTCAAGTGAAGTACCTAAAGTCATACAGTTAGTAAATGGCAGGGTCAGGAGTGAAACCCAGGTTTTTGGCTGCCAAATCTAAACCCTCCATGTTTTATTATAAGAACTCAAATACTCAATGAGGGGAAAATGTAATTAGACAAAACTATATAGTCTGCTTTTTTTAAAACTCCAAAATTATATTTTGCCTTGATTATTTAATTATACCAAAGTACGGTCTTACACATCCTTTTGGAATTTATCTAGATATCACAGTAGTTAGAGTGCTGGGTTTGCAGTTGAGAAGAATTGGAGTTTGAATCCTACCCCATACACTCATGTGACCCCAAACAAGTCACTTAACCTCTCTCAGCCTTAGTTTCCTCACCTGTAAATTGGGGATAATAATGACACCTATGTCACAGGGTTTTTTTGTGAGGATCAAATGAGATAATTTATGTAAAGTACCCTGAAAAACTTAAAGCACTATGTAAATGTTGATTATTATTATTTACATATATATATATATATATATATAGAGAGAGAGAGAGAGAGAGAGAGAGAAAGAGAGAGAGAGAGAGAGAGAGAGAGAGAGAGAGAGAGAGAGAGAGAGAGAGAGAGAGAAGAGAGAGAGAGAGAGAGAGAGAGAGAGAGAGAGAGAGAGAGAGAGAGAGAGAGAGAGAGAGAGAGACATGGCAGAAATAAAGGTTAAAAAATTAGATGTAGCTGTAGAGGTATGTTCAAACAGGATAGGAATATCTCCCTAAAGTTAATTTTAACTATTAAGTGGAAGATATTCCTTAAGAGGAATTATGGGCTAAATGTTGAAGCACAAATGAGGATTTTTATGGAATACATTCAGTTGATTACACATTATCATCAAAAAGCACTTAGGTATTTATGTTTATTTCTCTGTACTACTCATAAATAGAAATAGGTTCTGTTCTCTAGAGCTTAAAATTTAAGACTAGAAAAACTCAGACTAGAACATGATATGTAAATCTAATTAATATGGACAGAATAGAAAGAGATTCTAAAGAAAGAACAAATGAACAAAATTGTGCATGTCAAAGTACTTAATGAACTTGCAACTCATTGCATAAGCAGGCTGGGCAATTTAAGAAAGACACCAGAGTTTCTGACTTACACAGGGTTTGTGGATAGGGGGAGAGTTAAAAAAAGATTCATACTCATATATTATTTCTTTTTTTCTCTAAAGTACATACTTCTCCCACTTCTGAGGGAAGAGCTAAAAGAAATACAAGTATCTGGGATCTGTTCATGAAAAAGACTAAATATACTCAAAGTATTATAAATGTTTCCCTTTATTGGAATCCACTATTCCTAATAACCAAGTCAAAGGAATAGTCTTATGTAACTTCTAAAGAAAAAGAAAGATGAAGAGGGATTGCTCTTCTCCTATTCACTTCTCATTCCCCTAAAACCACTTATGACATTTTCTAATAAAATAAGATAATTTTTCACAAGTAGTAATGGATATTTTTTTAAATGATAATATAAAATATTTACATCTGCAAGTGGACCTTCCTGTTAAATTTCATTTCCATTGTTAGATTAAGTAAAAGAATTTTTTTTTCATTAAGTGTAAAGATTTTTTTCTGTACCACCCTCTATTTAGTGATCTAATTTCTGGGAGTCCTCTCCCTTCTCAACTCATTTAATAATTTATAGATAATTTCTGAAGTGAGGCCAAGTTTCCCAGCCTATTGGAAGAGACTTCCTGTCTCATGTCATTTGACTTCATCTAATTGCTTTCAAAGAATCTATCCAAAAGTTCGCATGGACTATTTGTGCCTGACCTGTAGTAGAGCCTTCCAAGTTCATACTGGTCTGATCAGCCACAGTCAGACACATTGTAACTTAACTCTAGTGATGTCATTTTGGTCCTCTTTGAGAACTACTTACTATGAGTCTTTTCAATGACTGATTGAATAAATGGATTTTCTCAGCTAGTTTCTCATCTAGTACATTGACAGCTAAAATAAGATAGAGCAGTTTCAACCTCACCCTTAAACTGTGCAGGCTGTTTTATATTTGTATTCAGATCCTAAAACAACTGAACTTACTCCTAAACAATCATGGATCCAATTCTCTTAATGGAGGAAGCAGAGAAGAATATCATTTTAGAAAATGATACGGCTGCTACTTTGATATGTTTGGATTATTTGTATCATATGGAAAGCCACAGAGGTCTCAGCACAAATCCAACTTGAATTAACATTCCATTCTTGCTTAAAAACAAAATCTTTCTCTCTAGGACCAATAATGTATTTAGCCTCATAAGAGAATGTTCTTCATTGGCATTTATGTTTTTTAAGTAATAAAGTTTTCCTAACTCCAAGGGGAATTTCCCTAATAGAATATGTATTATTCTGGTTTCCAATCCTCGAAACAGAGACTTATCCTGAACACTGTTTACTTGAAAAGCACTCGCTTTGTAACCACAAGTGGTTCAAATCTCACTTCTGATGCTTACTACCTGTGAGACCTTGAAACAAGTTAGTTAACATCCCTGAGTTTTCTCAATTTCTCATCAATGAAATGTCTCATCTGACATTCCTTCTAACTCTAGATCCCTGACCCTATGGTCTGATTATCTCACGTGAGCAAAGACCTAAATGCATTTTTCAAACTCCCCCATTAGAATGATATAGTGTCTCAAACACTGACCCAAAGAAAGAAGACCTAAGTTTTGGAGCCTGGTCACACTTAACACTTGATCGCAGAATTCTAAACTAGAAGGAAACCCAGAGAGGGGGTGACTCGCCATGCCTGAGGTCCCATGTCTACACCTCACTACTGGGGGTCAAGACAGATCTGGAGATCAAATAATTTTCACTTTCCAGAATGTTTCAACTTAGGCTTCAGGTTTCTTCATCTGTCAAAGGAGACACTGTGATGAGATGATCCCTGAACTGCCTTCTACTTGCTCTCATTTTGTTAGCTTAGTGCCCCTTTAAATCTAAAATACAGGGTATCCCAGACATCTTAGTGCCATTTTAAACTGTAAAGGCCTTATATTGCACTGACTTTTGGGACAGCTCTAGTAAGTGCTATTACCTTCCATTTAAAAGCAGAGGGTGAATTCAGATTAATATTATAATTGGTTAAACTTGTTAAAATTGGCCAAGTTCCAAAAAAAATCAGTAAAGAACCAGGATCACAGTGACAAATATTCAAAGGCCTGAAATCAAGTATACATGTGTGTATGTATGTACATATATGCATATACACACATACATATACATATATACACATGTGTATACATACATATACATGTATATATACATATCAGTCTGAAGTTTAGTACAATTAAGTCATTCTTTTCCCCACTTTCCATTTTTAAGGTGGCTCAATAAATAGATTTCTGGGCCTAGAAACAAGAAGATTCATCTTCCTGAATTCAAATCTGGCCTCAGACACTTACTGGCTGTGTGACCCTGGGCAAGTCACTTGTTTGCTTCAGTTTCCTCATCTGTAAAAATGAGCTGGAGATGGAAATGGCAAACTGCTCCAGTATCTCTTCCATGAAAAACCCAAATGGGGGTCACAAAAAGTCAGACTCAACTGAAAAAATGAACAGTATACTATTTTTAATATCAACTATTGTATGTCACCCATATGACACATTCCCATTATGCCACATACATTTTAAATGTGTAGAAATAATTTAATGTAAAATAAATATTATAGGACTTGTCTTTCAGCTGAGCTATTTTGGGAGCATAAACCAAGGTTTCCTTGATGCAGAAATATTTCACCACCATCATCCCCATCCCTTGGAATTCCTTTAACAAAGTAAACCATTTAATCTGCACTTACACTGAAAATTAAGAGGTGAAATGCTAACTAGACCAGTAGCAATGCATTGATTTATATGTACCCTTTGGCCCAATTCCCCTGTCTGGGCACATATAGACTTGGTTTAGTCTGAGGAACTAATTCTAAAAAAAAAGTCAGTAAAAAAAAGTCTCCTTGCCGTGTAATTGCTGCCATCCAGAGTTTATTGCAGAAAATTGTTAACTATAACTTAGATATAGTTCATGTCTAGGTTCCCACAAATTTGGGCAAGGGTCTCAGGTCCCATGTATTCAAAGAAACAAGAGTGTGTCAAAAAGAAAATGGCCTTCATTTCCAAAAAAACACAAAATGTATACAGTATAGCAGCAGAAAAAGAGATATAAAAAATTCCTCAAGCACACACCAAAGGTCCCCTCAAGAAAGAATTATTACTAACTCTAAGTTCCAGTACTCAACGCATTGTGCCACCAGCTGCTTCTGTGGGAAACACAAAGGTAATCCTCTTCCGAGATGCATCCTGCCTAGGAACTTCCCTTCTCTCTTTAGAGATCTAGATCCATAGATTTACTAAGTTGTGATT
The DNA here is from genome assembly GCF_028372415.1 of Notamacropus eugenii. Lineage (NCBI taxonomy): Eukaryota > Metazoa > Chordata > Mammalia > Diprotodontia > Macropodidae > Notamacropus > Notamacropus eugenii. The sequence continues at coordinate 421,348,455 of NC_092873.1, read as the reverse complement.
ACTTTCATGGCAATCTCCAAGGTTATTGCTGCCCAAGAAATCTCCTTTCTCTGGTTAAAAGATTAGATTTTCAGAATCCTACTGACCAGAAAACGAGATAGCAAAAGGTTGGGGTTCAAGAATATTTTTCTTTAATTGCCCTCAACTCACATATCTATCTCTGGATTCTGCAGAAACCCAATATTTGTCCATACCCCAGCTACTACCAACTTTTGGGCAAGTAAGCCCATTCTCAGGTGTCAGGTTACTGACGTACCCAGAAAGTTGTTGATGAGTACAGACAGCTCTTCTGTGCTTTTGCCCCAAGGCACAGTAATTGTAAGATGCTAGGGATAGGGAGGAGAGAAAGTGAGGGAAGACACTGGCTTTACATATCCCTGCAGAATCCAGGGATAGCTCTGCTACACTCTAGTCTGTCCTCTAAACAGGTAAAAGGTATAAAGGTTCTGAAAACGTTCTGACAGCTTCTTTATAGGCCAATACAGGAATGGGATCATCTAATAAGAGTCTGTCCTTCCAAGCATCCAAGTGAAGACATGGTCACTGAAATCTAAACCAAAAAAGACACAAGAAGTCACTCCAAAATAACCAACTAATCTTTGGGTTGACTCAGTCTCTGAGATATCATCAGGGTTGTCTTTTATCCTCTCTGCAAAATGCAAAGGAACATGTCCAAATTTTATAAAGAGAGGTACCTTAAAAGGTCCCAGATAAAAGTTCACTATCCTGTGATAAGACTAAGATCATCAAGTTAACTGGGGAACTCTTATGGTCACTCTCCCTCACTGTCCCACATACACACATATAGTCACACCTGGATAGGACAATATATACTAATGGGACCCTAAAAATATTTATGGGATATAGACCAGCACAGTGGGGAAAGATGGAGTTCATACCTAGGATCTAACCATCACAAAATGGGTAAAGTTGCTAAATGCCTCAGGATGGCTGGTTACAACCCTACAATGAGGTAAAAATGGTCTTATATCCCATTCAAATATTGAGTTTTTTAAAAAAGAGAAGGCATGAGGTATGTAAAAAGAAATAAAGGAAACATTAAGTAGGGAAAGGGGCACAGAAAGAACAAGTTAGAAGTAAAGACTGACATCTAAATTATATTTTTCTTGACCTAATCCATTAATAATTCCTCGTACAATTAAAAGAATTTACTAAGGATATTTTAACAGACTAGTATAAGAACATGGATTAGAAAGAAAAGCAAGAAAAAAGCATAATAATGAGTAAAACATATGGCATACAACTGAACCAAAAAGCTTAATCCTGAACTATTTAAACAATTAATTGACTATCATAAATGGGAAATGGATAACAGAAATGACATCTATAATATTTTAATATTTTTACAGACATTAAACAAATATAAATTAATTGCCACAACAAGAACAAAAGATCCCAGAAGGAGTCTTATTCAACAAATATCTGACATTTGCCAAATAGAGAGATGACTGCCAAGGGTAACATCAGATTAGAATATAAATTCATTTGTGAAATCTCATAAAGAAAAATGATGGATGTTTATGATGAGTATCAGCTCATAATGAAGAGTAAAGCAGTAGAAGGTAAAACCATTTTAAAGAAAATTTGGCAAGACATTCAACAAAGCAAAGATGAAAATGGAAAGAGAACAACAAACAGAAGAAAAATGGAAAAGATTTGTCAAAATTATTGGAAAAAAACCCATTATTTCCACCAAAGACAGTAGAAACACTACACTTGGATCATAACATTATGGTCAGGAATGCATTTATAAGGGAGCTAGAAATAGAACTAAAGAAAATAAACACTAGAAAATTATATAGAAATCTGTGTTGGGACAACCACAATCTGTGGGTAGTGAGATCTTCCAGATTTTTACATTTTTTCATGACATTGTGCTGATTGCATCGAACCCTGGAACATTACAGAGCTGCCTGGAAGAGATCTGAGGTCATTTAAAAGACTTGGACCTGACCACCTATGTAGCAAAGACCAAGTGATGAACATCTATTGCCAGATTTCAACATGTATTTGTATGAATATATAAACCTTATTAATTGACATGTATATCTGAGATAGACAGTACAGATGGACAATGAATTGGACCCAGAATTGAAAAGGAAGAGGAAAATGAGTTGGACTGCTTTTTTAGGAAGTGGCATACACACACACACACACACACACACACACACACACACACAAATAAATAAATAAATAAATAAAAGGAAAGAAAAAAAATCCAACCTTAAGCTTCCCATGAAAACAGTGAAGCCATCAAGCATTTATTAAGGACTTATTATGTGGCTGACACTGTGCTAAGCTTTTGATCTCTTGGGTCCTTCTGTTGCTTTCCTGGGGTACTGAGTATTATGCTATCACAGGTTCTCAGGGAAATATCAAGGTAGGGGACTGCTAGCTTTCCAGCTTCTCATAGTGATCTGATTCAGGGCAAAGTTTCATCATTGCTCTCCTGGTATGAACTCTTGTCAGTTCCTGAGCTGGGTTCGGTTCTTCACAATACTGCTGTTGCCTTGTCCCTGGTTCAAAAATCTTGCAAATTGTGGCTGTGCTCAGTCACTATCAGATACTTAGAAAGTTTTATGAATTTGGAGTGATAGAACTATAGAATGCTATTTGGTCTGGGACTCCTGTTCTGGTTTTTCCATTGCGCTAGAAGTGGACAGATAGGTGGTATTATGGATAAAGTGTCAGACTTGAGGTCAAGAAGACTCATCCTTTTGAGTTCAAATATGGCCTCGGACACTTACTAGCTGAGTGACCTTGAGGAAGTCATTTAACTTGTTTGTCTCAGTTTCCTCATCTGAAAAATTAGCTGGAGAGGAAAATGACAAACCACTCCAGTATCTCTGCCAAGAAAACCCCAAATGAGGTCATGAAGATTTGGACATGACTGAAAAGACTGAACATCAACAGAAGGTAGACCTGAGACTATTACCCTGCTATAACAGTCAAACCTACACAGCTATTTGTTTCTGAACTTGCTCTTTGCCCAGTATATATCTTAGGACCAGAGTTTGCTCTTCACTTTGCAATGTCATATATAGCTACAGGTCCTCTCCTCATTCTACACTCAATGACTTAGAACTGGAGAGTGAACAACAGAAACGCAGTTGGGATCTTCCTGTATGGGTCTGGTACCTCTCTCTTCTTGTCTTTTTGCACAGCCACAACCTTCTCTCAGTTTCTGTGTATTAGAATGCTCTGTGTCATTATGCCGCAGCCAGACCCACACAACTCTGCTGACTTGGGCTGGAAATAAGACTCACTGTAATTTCTTTCTTGGATTTCCTGTTCAGGACTTAGTATGGTGCATTTTCTAGACCTTTGTAGAGAGGATATATTGAGCTGAGATGTTCTTCTTGCCATTTTTCCATGTTGGCTTCTCCTGTCATGCTGAATCCTCAGAGAACTCCCCAAGTCTGTGAAACTCTGCTACAGAGATGATCTCTACACTGGCTCAGTGGAAACATGCTGTCAGGAGCCTTTGTTCCCCCAATTTACCAGGCTATTGCTTTCCCTTACAATCTCCCCAACTCCTTGGTCATGAAAGTTGATTCAATTTGCTCCCTCAGTGGAGGGAATACTCCAGAAAATACAAGATGATAAGCCTGGGGTTTTCTCATCACAAATCTCTTCTTCATTTCCATTTTTATTCTCCTATCTCATGGCTCTGATTTCAGTAGGATGTATTAAAACCTCTGGGTCAGAGACCACAGTTCCAATCCCACACTCATAGGTTCCTAGTTGTGGGCCCTATCTTCACTGTCACAGTGTTGTCCATTCACATGGAGAAGTAGAAGTCTACTCCCTGTTTCACTGAGAGGAATCAACACACACCATCAAAAGGTCAAGTGCCACAGTGCTATTTCTGATCACACCTTTCCCCAACTTAGCATGACATTAGCCAAGTTATCCCAATTACTAAGGACACCAAATGCTAAAGACTTAGTCTGACATTGTCATTTCAGGTTCAATGTGAGAGACAACACGAATTCATTCAGTAGTTAACAAAAGATGTACTTAGCCATACCATAAAAAGTATAATGAGGAAAGAGGAGTATAACTCAGGTAAATGTAGCTCCCCTCACCTCTTCAAGAAAATGTATAGGTTAGAACAGGCTGTAGTGATTCATGTAGCCTCAGGAAAACTGCCAAATCTAAATTTGTTTTAGCTCTGAACTCAAGAGATTCTCCAGCAGCAGCCTCCCCATGAGTAGGGCTAAAGGTGTACGCCACCACATCTGGCAGTCTTGGACCCTGTCACAGAAGCACAGATTTAGGTGCAGAGCTAAAACAACATTAGAAAACATCAAGTAGAATATCTTCCATTTACAATTAAGGAAAACAAGACTCAGGGAAGTTAAATAGTTTGCTGAGATCATAGAGGTACTGACTCTGAAGTCAACATTCTGTTTGCTATATAACTGAATAGACTGGGGACACAGCCCGGAGAATAGTAGACATGATATCTGTCCTCAAGTATTTGAAGGGAACCCCTAAAGAAGAAGGGTCATTAACTTTGTTTTGTTTGGCCCCAGAAGGCAAAATTAGGAATATGCCAATAATCTTACTGGAGTATCAGATCTGTATCAAAAATAAAACATGCTTTTTCAAGAGATGGTGAGCACATTCAAAGGGTTCAACATAAGAAAATGATATGATTTTATAAGCAGAAATGACATTAAAGAAGATCTATTTCCATCTTGCTTTGCTGCTGAACACTAAGGACCAGGAGACTTTCCTGTCTCACTTAGAGCTAAAACCTCCCATGTGTGCTATCCTCCATTAATATATGATCTCCTTGAGGGCAAGAACTATTTGTACAGCTTTCTAACTCTATTCTCTGTGCTTAACACAGTATTTTGCACATAGTAAGAACTTAATAAATGATTTGTCATTCAAAAAATGTCTAAAGGTTCTCAATATCCCATTTGTGGGATCTTTATGCCCATGGATGACCAGGAAGGCTGCCTTAGGGAGCTGATTAACTACAGAGGAGGAGTAGGCTAGCTTTAGGTAACACTAGCCTAACCCAAATTGTAGAGGTGAGGTGGGGAATCCTGGTAGCTATTGGTCCTATCATATTTGGGAAGATCCATATAATCAGAGTGAAATGAATGGATGAAGTAGAAGAATTTATACTAAACTCACAATAATGTAAAGGAAAATAATTCTGAAAGACCATAGAACTTTAATCGGTGGTCCCCAATGGGTAGCATGAGAAATAATTAGTATTGGAGTTCATCTGTTAGTAAGTTCAATGAAATGATCAAAGTAGATTTGGGGAAAGTCTCAATAAAAATAATAACTGTAATATTGTCTTTTCATTCCTCTTCACCATTAATATTTTTAGGAACAATGGACAGACCCACTGTGAAGGATTCACCTGAGGATCTTCACAAGTCACACTGTATGTGTTTTAACATATATTATTAAAGGAAGTTCCCTCATCAATAAAATAACTGCCCCATCAAAGATAAAAAAAAATACACACATGTATAACCCACATGTGTTTGTGCATATACACACACACACACACACACATATGAGTGTGTACCAAGCACTACATTGATAAAAATACTCTTTACAACATAGAGTTGAACTCCACTGATACGTCTAAAGGAATTGTCATAGAAAGAGTGAAAAGCTTTATTTTGCCTTCCTAAGTATTATCTCCCAGGTTTCTTTAGGGGCCTGATGAAATGCAGAAAAGATTTAAGAAATAATAAGAGATAAGCATTTATCAAACTCCCACTATGTGCCAGCTACTGGCCTTACAAATATCTCATTAATTCTCATAACAACCCTGGCAAGTGGAAGCTTTTATTAATCCCATTTTATAAGTAAGGAAACTCAGGGAGATATAGGTTAAGTGTCCCTTCTAGGATCACAGAGCTACTGAGTACCTGAGGTCATATTCTAATTCAGGTCTTCCTGACTCAAGACTCAATGTTCTATTTATTGTACCATGTAGCTTTCTAATACTAATTATTAATCACAAGATGCTCTCTTTATAAAAAGAACTGTAACTTAAAACAAACACAGAAACTTTTGGTATTTCTGGTGAATTTCAGTTAATACAAGTATCCTTACCCACCATTCTGAATTCCCCCTCCATCTCAATTCTCATATATGCATATTATCTACCCTATATCATTTTAAGATTGTGCCCATACAGAACCAGAAAAACCCTGATGGATTTGAAAAATTCAACTGTCTCAGTCAACTGAGTAACATTTTTTGAGAGGGGAGGGAGGGGTTCACAAATGTGATTTCATCAGCGTAAGAAACTCAATGAGGAACCTTCCTCCTTGGATAAACAAAGGTAACTCTTTTATAACTTATAAAGGGTTATCAGGAAATAAGTCTGCTAGATCAGATATTGATGTTTCAAAGGTTACTCTCTACTTTCCAAGTGAAAGAAATGCTAAAAAGTAGAGTGAGGATGGGAATGGGGGCCAGCTATTGATGAAAATGCAATTGTTAAAACTAAGATACAGCTAAATGAATGAAGAATTTCTTTCTTTGCCTAGCACTTGACAAATAATTAAGGACTTCTCAATCTAAAATTATACTTTTACCTATCTTACCCTCCTTTTAATAATGTGTACTCTAAGCACATTTTCAGTACAGCTGGAGGCTTTTGTTATAGACAGAAAGATCCTGCTCAGTGAGACTCGTGTTTATAGCCTAACTTTTTTAAGGATTAATTTGGAAAACTTCCCAGAGAATACATCTGCCCCTAGCACTTGAACCTGAGTATAAGTCTGGCCGGGGAGATGATGAGGACAACTAAATTTATTAACAGTAAATGGACCACTCTATCTTTCAGTACAACAACAGTGGGTGATCCCATCAAAAATCTGTCCAGTAGCTAGCCAGCAGATTCAGGCTGACACACCTGCATCAGGAACGCACAGCTGTACACAAATGGAGACTGCTTCCTCAGTGAAACATGCTACAATGCCAAATGTTTGACCAGGAACACAGCTTACAGAACTATTTCACCAAGTAATTGAGTTCTAATTTCATCCTGGTGTTTCTCTTTTTTTTCACAGAGCTGTATAACTGCCTTATATGAATGCTAACCAGAAATTGTCTACTATAGACTATTCCATTGGTTTACCTCCTTATTACTAGAATTTTGATTATCTTGATTCAACTATTCATTTTAACAAAACATTTACCAAATTCCTATGTACAAAATGGGATCCTCTGAATTAAAGCAAGACACTTATGAGTTTGCACAAATAATCATGGCTTTTGTAAATTAACCTAGGGTGGAAAAATGGTCCATGATCAAAACGAAGACTTTGCACAAGAATGGTATTGTGAAAGAATACTTGATGATTCCAAGAATGCTTGGAATCAAAAGACCCGGAATTTAATCTCACACCTGGGACTTATTAGCCATTCGTACTACTTACCATACTGATTCTACAGGTTTTTTTTTTTTAATAAGGACAACACTCTGTATACTATAAAGCACTATATAAAAGAGAGCTACTTCTTTGGTCCTATAACTGGGGCTTTGTAAACTATGATTTAGAGAGATTTGGACAGAGCAGGGAAGAACATATTCTTATTAGGGTCTTTTTTCATCATATATACTTGTTTGGATAGACCTTCTGCCTCACCCAATAAGTCACTTTGAACTCCTCTTGCCTTCTCCACCCAAGCAGCCCAACATCTTATAAAAGATCATACCAACTATAAAAAAAAAAAACAACAAACCCAGAAGTACAGTATAAATAATAGAATGTCTTCATTAATGAATGTGTTTAATTAGCATTCATTTCTATAAACAGATAAACTATATTAATTGCAAAGATTTGTCAGAAATATAGCACATAACTTAGGGATTACCAATTCAATTCCTTCTAGGTAAAGTAATAATCAATGCACTAACCTGTAAAGTCTGTATTGACAGGCAGAGTTGAGCTGGGGAATTTATAATATCCATTTCCAATAAAACGAATGCCTTTTATCATTTCAGTGTCCAGCACTGGCAAAGATATCTCCTTTCTTTCTAGCTGGTAGATAGGAGAAGGTCCGTTTATTTTTTCAGGTGGAGGCCAGCTAATTTTCATAGTTGTACAATTGACTCCTTCAACATGCGGAGCTCTCACATGGGCTGGGGCTGTGTATGAGAAAGTGTTTATTATAACCAAACATGATAAATATAGATTGACAGAGAATAGATAAAGATTTGAAGAATTTGATTTTAATTGGGATGGATACTCCTGGCAATGGATATTCCTTTTCTCAGTTAACAATCTTTTATAAGTTATGCCTTAAATTTCATAAACTAGTGATGACCCTCTCCAAATTAGTGATATCAGTCCTCCAGTTACAAATACTATTAATAAGTCCATGTTCAAAGCCAATGTTGAGACAATCAAACAAGACAAAATGTACAAAGTTCTTTGCAAACATTAAATCATTATAGCTGTCATGAGGATGAAGATGACAATGATGACATGGTCCCTGCCCTCAAGGAGTCTACAATTTAGCTAGAGAGAAAACATATGTACATAAAGTATAACTGAAGCATAAACTCATATATTATTAGGAAGCTATTACAATAGTCTAAGCATAAAGTGTCAAGGTCCATGTATGTATGAATATATGGGGAAAATATCTTACATTAAGATTACTGCCATAGTTATTTCAATAAAACTGAAGACACATCCATTCTTTATTAATTTTAAAAGTGCCTACCAAGTTTTTCAGCAAAATATGTATCTGTAGAAGTTGAATTTAAAACATTTAACTAATTTAAATGATATATAACAAGAAATTCATAGGGTATCATTACTGTAGTAGAAGAATGTTTATCAAGCATGTTCATTATTTTACCTTATGCTTCATTTTCATTCATTAATTTACTCATGCATTCATTGACAAAAACTACATTAGTGGTTAGTTCTCAGAAATTTTCAGTCTGTAATTCCACTAAGAATCCCTTACCATCAGGTTGCTAGTTAAAAAATAGAGAAAAATTCAATTTATCCACAATGTGCTTCCACCATCAACAATTCAATGTCTACCCCCATAGTCTTTCTTTTGAGGATGCAATAAATATTAAAGGTTAGGAAGATGAGGGCAAGCAATTTATGGAAAATGATTACATGCCTTTCCCATGTATACAGCCCAAAGTTAGCCACAAAAGGTGGAGCTCTACAGCTGCTATCTTCATAACTCCTTCTGAACCCTACTAGGTGCAAGAAATAGCACCTTTAGTATGAAAAACATTCACTTTAGCTACATTTGTATGAAAAATTACCCACTTTTTTATAAATGACAGTGACTTCTCATTAACTGAACAGTTGGAAGAAGTATGCAAAAAACACATTCAATAACTGAGGGGTGGGTTTTCCATGGTCCACAGCAGCCTTTTCTTCAATGCTTTATTTGGTTCTCAACATTCTAATAAAACTCTTTAATCACCCCATCAAACTGTCAAAATTAGGATGTTTAAAAAGTCTTGTGTGGCTTTAATAATCTGAGTCACCTCCTATATATCAGAATTAACATTCTCATTGTGGTTATAAATACAAATTTGGAAGAAAGTTAGAAAAACCAAATTCCAAGCAGTTTCCCACTTTGGGTTTAGTCTTCCACTGGAGGAGGCATGACCTAGCAATTAGTGACATGGTAAAATGGTCTTTATCAGTCATTGGTTTTGACAGTCCCCTAAAATTAATTCAAAGTATTCTAACTTTAACTGGTAGGAGACCACCTCTTAGTTTCATGGGGAAATCTTTCTTTGAAGTAGTTATATTAGCCTTAGGGAGTCAATGTCAGAGGATGTCTCTCATTAGAACATTTTTATTATTAATATTTGGCTTTTAAAAAAAAATCCTAGTTGGTCTGTGAAACAGACTCATGCAGAGAATTTTACCATTCCTGTTAATTTTAACAAGTAAGTGCCCTGAATGCCATCTTCCATGTTTCTCCAAAACTAGAAGAGAGAGTTAGGTACAGTTATAGACAAATCCATGTTTCTCCAAAACTAGAAGTGAGTTAGGTATAGTTATAGACCAATTTAACTGGGCTAATCTCACAAAAGAAGGATGATGAAAATATCACAGATATTTCTAAAGCAATTAGAAAAACACACATAAGAAGTGTTGGGGGGTGGGGCCAAGATGGCAGAGTAGAAGGACGGATCTGCTGTAGCTCCCCAACCTCATAGCCCGTAAAATACCTGTAAAAAAAAGACTCTAAACAAATTCTAGAGCAGCAGAAGCCACAAAATAACAGAGGGAAGGAGATTTCCAGCCCAAGACAGCCTGGAAGGCTGACAGGAAAAGTCTATCACACCAGGTTCAGAGTGTAGGGCAGACCAGGCTTGGTCACACAACATGGCAGGGACAGTACTGGAGCAGGATTCAGAGCACAGAATCATGGGCAGCAGTTGTGGTTCTCAGATTTCTCAACCCACAAACACCAAAGACAGCTTCAAAGGTCAGTGAGAAAGCTTTTTCACCTGGGTGAGAAGGGAGCAGCTCAGTTCAAGCTCTAGGGTAGAGGAAGTCACTGCAGAAGCATCCCCTTTTGGAGCCCTCAGCCTAAAGACCCTGGGGGAATTGACCAGTCTGATCTTGTCTCAGTTCTGAGTGGCAGCCCTATGGTAAAGAGGAGCACTGATGTGGTGGAATTGGAAGCAGCTGTGGAGAGGGAATCCAATACCCAGATACTGGACAGAAAAGTGTGTGGTTGCTCCCAGACCAGAGCACAGGCCAGGAGAGGAGTAAACTGCTCTCCCTTGATGGTGCCACCTTGAAGGAATTGAGAACTTACAGGTCCCTAGAATATACCCTCCATTTGACAAAGGACTCAAAAGCAAGTAACTGGTTGGGAAAATGCAAAAAAAAAAAAAAAAAAAAGGAAAAAATAGAACTACAGAAGGTTACTGTCTTGGTAAACAGGTATTTTCTTCCATCCCTTTGGATGAGGAAGAACAAAGCATATCATTAAGAGGAAGACATAAAAGTCAAGACTTCTACATCCAAAACCTCCAAAATAAATATATAATGGCCTCAGGCCATGGAAGAGCTCAAAAAGTATTTTGAAAATCAGGTAAGAGAAGTGGAGAAAAAATTGGGAAGAAAAATGAGAGCAATGCAAGAAAATCATGAAAAGCAAGTAGACAGTTTGCAAAAGGAGACCCAAAAAATGCTGAAGAAAATAATACCTTTAAAAACACACTAACTGAAATGGCAAAAGAGGTCCAAAAAGCCAATGAGGTGAATGATTTAAAAAGCAGAATTAGCCAAATAGAAAAGGAGGTTCAAAAGCTCACTGAAGAAAATAGTTCTTTCAAAATTAGAATGGAGCAGATGGAAGCTAATGCTTTATGAGAAACCAAGAAATTACAAAACAAAACCAAAAGAATGAAAAAATTGAAGACAATGTGAAATATCTCTTTGGAAGAACAACTGACTTGGAAAATAGATCCAGGAGAGACAATTTTAAAATTATTGGTCTACCTTAAAACCATGATCGAGAAAGGAACCTAGACATCATCTTCCAAGAAATTATCAAGGAAAACTGCCCTAATATTCCAGAACCAGAGGGTAAAATAGAAAAGAATTCACCAATCATCTCCTGAAAGAGATCCCAAAAGGAAAACTCCTAGGAATATTGAAGACAAATTCCAGAGCTCTCAGGTCAAGGAGAAAATATTACAAGCAGCCAGAAAGAAACAATTCAAGTATTGTGAAAATACAATCAGGATAACACAGGATTTGGCAGCTTCTACACTAAGGGACTGAAGGGCTTGGAATATGACATTCCAGAGGTCAAAGGAGATAGAGTTAAAACCAAGAATCACCTACCCAGCAAAACTGAGTATAATACTTCAGGGGGGAAATGGAATTTCAATGAAATAGAGGACTTCCAAGCATTCTTGTTGAAAAGACCAGAGGTAAATAGAAATTTTGACTTTCAAATACAAGAATCAAGAGAAACTTGAAAAGGTAAAGAGGAAAGAGAAATCATAAGGGACTTGTTAAAGCTGAACTGTTTATATCCCTACATGAAAAGATAATATTTGTAACTCTTGAAACTTTTCTCAGTTTTGGGGCAGTTGGAGGAATTACACACATACATACATACACACACACACACACACACACACAGAGCACAGAATGAGTTGAATAGGAAGGAATGATATCTAAAAAATAAAATTAAGGGGTAAGAGAGAAATATATTGGGAGGAAAAAAGGAGAAATGGAATGGGGCAAATTATCTCTTATAAAAGAGGCAAGAAAAAGCTTTTTCAATGGAGGGGATGAGAGGGAAAAAATGAAGCTTATTCTCATCACATTTGGCTTAAGGATGGAATAATATGCACACTCAATGTAAGATAGATATGAAAATTTATCTTATACTATGGGAAAGTAGGGAAGAAAGGGAGAAGTTAGGTGGGAGGATGATAGAAGGGAGACAAATGGGAGGGATTAATTAGAAGTAAACACTTTTGGGGAGGGACAAGGTCAAAAAAGAGAATAGAAGAAACAGGAGAGCAGGACAGGATGGAGGGAAATATAGATAGGCTTTCACAGCATGAATATTATGGAAGTCTTTTGCATAACTACACATGAATAGCCTATATTGAATTGTTTGCCTTCTCAGTGGGGATGGGTGGGGAGGGAGGAAGGGAAAGAAGTTGGAACTCATTTTTTTAGGAACAAATGTTGAGAATTGTTTTTGCATGCAACTGGGAAATAAGAAATACAGGTAATGAGGTATAGAAATCTATCTTGCCCTGCAAAAAAAGAGAGAAAATAGGGATAAGGGAAGGGAGGGGTGTGATAGAAGGGACAGCTGATTGAGAGAAGGGGTAATCAGAATGCACGATGCCTTGGAGTGGGGGAAAGGGAGAGATGGGGAGCAAATTTTGGAAATCAAAATCTTTTGGAAATGAATGTTGACAACTGTAACAATAAATTTAAAAAAATAAGTATCTAAAAACTGAGGAAATTGTAGACAGATTTCATAGAATCATTAATTGATGGGCTTAGAGATAAGAATAAATATATTTGTAAACTTAAATACCTACTGGCTGAAAAAGCAGTAAATTAAGGAGTATATTCTAATAGTCATGAATGCGTTTTTTCCTGTCTCCAGTGCCAAATCTATATGAGCTTAAGAAAACCATTCAGTGCATATAAATCTTAGTGGGGGGGGGGGGGGTTTTAATATACAAAATGGGTATAATTAAGATTCTACTTCTCCTATGGCAGTGGAGTACTTTGGCAGTAAACTGACTTCAGATAAAAATAAATCATAATAAATAGTTTGGATTACAGAGAATTTCCTCTATATATGTAATGTATCACAATGACCAGATAGGGTAATTGGTACAGCCTCCAAGTAACATATAGTAAAATTTACTAATAATGATGCATTCTATCCTTATGTAATAAATCAACATTTTTTCTTCAGTTCAGATTGAGCATCACATAAAAGTCACCTGTTACCATGACATATTGGTTATTTGTAGCATCCTAAATTCTGTGATAGCATCTAAAACATGAGGACTGCCTTCACAAACCAACATGTTTAAAGAAGACCATCATAAAAAGCCTTAATCCATTTTTCTTTTAAATAAAAAGATAATGCTCTTGAATTTTTTTATACTAGCACTATTAGCATATCTCACTATTAACCTAGAAAAATGATCCTACTTCTATTCTGTCTTATAAATATTCTTTTAAAAATCTCTGGATGCTATAAATTCCTCTTTAGGCATCGTTTATGACTTTATAATCTAATTAGCATCACATCATAATGAAGAAATGTATAATGTCAAAATTAAAGTGGGATGGTGTGAAGTCCTGAACTGCTTGGCCTAAGGAGAGCAGAGTGTTTAAATAAAGAAAAGTAAGAAACACAGAGCTGAATAGAAAATATTTTACCATGTCACCAATTTGTAGGAATAATTTATCTTATTAATTTTGAAGGGGACAAAAGCTTTTTTGAAGACAGCATAGGTATGACAATTTTTTTAAGTGTTGAGCAACTTTCTGTTGCTAAAATTGAGATGTCCAAATGCAAAGAGCCTTTCCATGAGCAAGAGAAGTTGACTGTCATGATGTTGAGAAAAGAATCCTTTGACATTCAATAGGCAATTCCTTGTTCTCTGCACAGGTGAAATGCTCCTACTTAATAGTGCATGTCACATCCCCCCAACATATATGTGTGTATATGTGTGTGTGTGTGTAATGTGTTTGCATGTGTGTATCTCAAATGGTATTCTAAAATGGATTTGGCCCAGGATATAAACAAATGTTTGCCTTTTATAACATCAATGTGAAGATTTTTCTCATCTGGCAGCTGCACTAAAGTTAGTTCCTCCAAAAGGGAAAATCTGGTAAATTTCAGAAGATCCTCTAGATTTCCCCTTGACAGCAAGGATACCTATCAAAATAACATTGCCCATTGGTGCCTATACTACTGCCAACAAGGAATTGCCTTGGTTCTCATTAATCGCTGGGTCACAGGCATTCTCTCTACACAGATGAAAGAGTAGAGGGCCTATTATTTCCTTACAGTACATAGAGCCAGTGGTGAAGACAATAACCAGTGTTCCCTTAAAGTCCACCATTAATAAATAGTAGCTGCTTGGACTATAATTATGGCATCCCTGCTACCCAAACTTGAAGCTTTTATGGGGCTTATGCAATTAACTACTTAAATGCATCGTAACACATGCTTCTCTGACAGCGAAGTATTGATTTTTTAATCATTTTCAAGTCTCCTCCAGCACAAATAAATGTACTACAGTTACAGTTAATGCACTGTGTACACGCATTAAACATTGGCATGACACAATTTATTATTTTGTGATATATGGAACAGGAGCCTTTGCTTTTCAGAAAGTAGCATCTTTGATCAAACATTAGTATTGCATCTGCTGGTGTCTTTGATTCACCACAATTCTCTTTTAAAAAACCTGGAGACTATCTTCAATAGGATATTTAGATTGTGACAAATGAGAGACACACAGAGGCTGAGATAGACAGAGAAAAAGAGATCAAGATCGAGACAGAGACACCGAAGGAGAAGGAAGGAAGGAAGAAAGGAAGGAAGAGAGAGAGAAAGGAAGGAGGGAAGGAAGAAAGGAAGGAAGGAAGGAAGGAAGGAAGGAAGGAAGGAAGGGAAGGAAGGAAGGAAGGAAGGAAAAAAGAAAGAAAGAAAGAAAGAAAGAAAGAAAGAAAGAAAGAAAGAAAGAAAGAAAGGAAGGAAGGAAGGAAGGAAGGAAGGAAGGAAGGAAGGAAGGAAGGAAGGAAGGAAGGAAGGAAGGAAGGAAGGAAGGAAGAAGAAGAGGAAGAAAGAAAGAAAGAAGAAAGAAAGAAAGGAAGAAAGACAGACAAAGAAAGAAAGAAAGAAAGACAGAAAGAAAGACAGAAAGAAAGGATGGAGGGAGGGAGAAAGGGAAAGGAGGAAAAAGAAAGGAAGAAGGAGGAAAAAGAGAAAGGAGGGGAACATGAGGAAAGGCAAGGGAGAAGAGAGAGTAAGAGAGAAGGGGGGAGGGAGGAGAGAAAGAGAAGAGAGAGAGAGAGAGAGAGAGAGAGAGAGGAGACTGTACATAAATCTCTAACATATGCCTTAGTGTATAGGGAAATTAAAAATATCCAGGCATAAAAGATATGGTATATATTTTCCTAAAGGTGTCACTGTAGCACCTGTAGCAACTTTGTTAAAACGAATCGACTATAATTTTTATCTATTTCATTGTTTTTAGTCACGTTTGGTAAAGATACATCTGTCAAAATAATTTCCATACCGTAGCTTCACAAACTCAAAGTCATATTTTGTATATTTTAATTATGTTATTTTAACGAATTGCTATATAATACATATTTAATGTATCATAAAACTAAAACAGTATTTAAAAGCCTATGATGGCTGTATAGTATTGTGTGAAAGAGGACACCAAAAAGACCAATAAAGACAGATGGCTCATATAACTTCCGTTAAAATCATATATCTAAATGCAGACATGGTGACAAAGGTCATTAAAACACTTTGCAAACAAGTCTTTTTCTTGGGTGGCCACACACACACACGCACACACACACGCACACACACATGCTCACACACATAACACCCCATTGAAGTTGGTGAATAAAAAGCGGTTAATTTTGTTTTGTTTGAAATAATATCATTTTAGTTTTAGAATCAAAGACAGATGCCAGCATTTCACTCTGAACAGATGGTAATTCCATCTAATAGTGCATCTCTGTATTAGTAAGGTCTGTTGTGTATACAAACAGTAATAAACACTAGGTAAGGATCAAAATAAATTTTAATTGTTGACATTAAATTCTGGCAGCTACAGTTCTAAGGCTGCAATACTCTTTTCTCAAGTCTGTCAGGTTTACTAATGTTACGAAAGCTTTTCAGAAAGCTGCCAGATTCTAGTTCCAATAAAAACATGTTTACAGTACAGGTTACAAACCTTTACCAAGCTACCTGTTCCATCTCCTGAAAGGATAATTCTTCAGTATTTATAGGGGAATCCTGCTATTCTGATCCAATGTTTTATCAGTATCCTGTTGACAAATATCCTTCTGAAGAGGTTAGTATAAGGTATGAACACTCACTCCTTCCCTTAAAGAAACAAACTGTAAAAGTATAGACACATATACTTTCCCTCTCAAGGATTTGTCTTTACATTGGCAGGCAAATATGGGCATTCCTCTGCTTCTCTTGACACTGGTGCCATAGTTTTTATTCATGCTCCTCCACCAGGCCAATGAGATTTCCCAGACTACCCTACTGTCAGCTGTGTTGTCCTCTACAATTCTCCATGGCCTCAAGTGTGCTGGGTCACCGATTGGTACAGTCACTTCTGTGCTTACGCCTCCAATGATGTGGTTATAAACCCAATAGCTACAATTTCTTTGAGGTAAATGTCTTTTTCAAATCCTCACCAAAAAAAACCCAAAACAAACGAACAAAAAAAAACACTGCCTATCTTTTGGGTGACTATAAAATAACAAGCACTCGTTATAATCATATTTCTTTTTTTAAAATAGATTTTTTTTTTAAAATCGTGAAAAATATATTGCCACCACCATATGGGCCAACCAACGACTCACCAACCGATTTAAGATGCAGCATATTGAGCTGACCATATGTTACAGTGCTGTTGAATGGCTGAGTGATTCATGCCCGTCACATTCTAGTATATCAATTAAAGCTCCTTGAAGTCTGCATGATTTGTGTCTCTGTTATTAAACCCTGCTAATTCATCCCACTTACACATCTGTTATAAATCTCTAGGAGTGCTGCATGATTCATGGCAATCTGGGAGCATGCTACAGCAAATTCTTCTCCTTGTAATTAACAGTAAATTGTTTTACTGCCATGCAATGAATTTTTCAGTTATATTGCAAATGAACTCCTAAATGTGCGGTTCTTTCCTAAGAACTGACTTATATCATTAGGCAATTAAAAAGTATCGCTTTGAACCAAAAGCTTTTAATCAAGAGAAATACAACTTAAACAGAGCTTAAAGACCATGGAAATTCAACGGGTTGACTAACGAATAATGTTATCCACTTTCAGAAATGTCCTGAGAACCAAACAAATAACTTTGGAGCATTGAACGATCTCACTGAGAGAACGGAGAACACTTTCCTGAGAACCCTCGGTGCACCAAGTTTGAGAACATACTGTTCATCTCGTCAGTTTCTTGTCACCCATCATTACTAAATATCTCAGATTTGCTTCTCTATATGTTTCTCAGATACATTTCTATATGCTTCTCAGATACATTTCCCTAAATTGTAAAACAGTGCCTTTATTCTTGAAATAAATAATTGCATAATTAGCCAAGCCGAATCATCAGAGGATTCCAGGGCTGTTCAAGTGTTCTTGTCAAAGGTGAAGCAAATTCATTTCAGCTTGCCTCTGCAGCTTTCCGAACAGGCTTTGATGCTTTTTCCCCCACATTCTTGGCAGCAGCCTCAGATTCATGAGTCCATACATCAAGTCACTAGTTTAACAACAAATGGAATTAAATTCAAAGAAGGGAAACTAATTGAAGGACAGCAACAAAAATGTTTGGTAATGTGCTTTTTAATATGGCATGCCACATTTGCATGATAATTTTTCCTTTTTAACATGGAGCAGAAAGTGACTAGCTTAATGAGGGATTATTCAAGATAGGAATGAACAAAATGCATTCATAACTAAGAACAAAGATTGTATTATGAAACGAAAACAGGCAACTGCCGAGAAGTAACTGGATGATTGGTTTATGCATTATGAATAAAAAGGTAGAAAAATATTTATATTAGTATTCACTAATGACTATATATACAAGATTGTTGTAATTAAAATTATAAATTAACATATTAAGAGTGCTTGTTTAATCACTCTGGGTCCTATTCACAATGAAAAGACTTATGTACATGCATGCAAAACAATGTATGTTTTCAACCCAGCAGCAAACAGCCTCTGCATTTTACTTTGGCTTCAGAAAGAAAACTTAATGCACCACTAATTACCTGGTTAATGGGATATGGGTAGTTTTAAGCCTGTGGCACATATTTCTCAGAAAGACCGATTTATGACAAGCAGAGGAAATGACACATTGTGACTATATGAATGGAACTCAAAAAGGAACCTCTCTCAAAAAGGGTTTACTCTGGACCTCATTCACAAAGGGGGAAAATGCACAAATTACCTAGATTAAAAGGGTAATCAAAGAGAAAATGACATCAAGGAACCTACAACAGCCCATCAGCATCATTACTGCAGTAAACCCAGAGGTAACTCCAAAGCTTCCAATACCACTGCTTAAGGAGTCTGCCAAGAGGACAGATGCAGCTGCCCCTGGAAGATTGTCTTCCACGAATTAGCTTTTAAACCCTGTAATTGCCATCAAAAGAAAAAGAATGGCAATACAATGCACTAGTAAAAGTGCCATCAATGCCAATCATAGTTTTAATTCTTTTTTTAGTAGAAAAGGACAAATAGGAGACAGTTATAACATTTACTCACTTGCTAACTACACTTATCAAGATAGGCCTTTACAAGTCTTTCTTTCCATATTTCATACTGAGATTTGAGAAGGAAGTTATATGCTCTCTTACTTTGACACTCTTAACAGGCTCAATGATACTTCTAATATTTGAAGCTACTACCAAATTACATTCTCACGATGACTACGTCCTTCAAGTTAATTCTACCTCTCCTGCTCCAATGACAGGCAGAAGCAAGAGCTGGAAGGCTGATGATGATACAAATCCCTGTATGTGGCTTCCCCACACTATAGCTTTTAGTCATACAGAATGGTAGCTATTTTCATTGGCTAGATCTAAAATATCAATACATTTACATTTTTCATCCAGACACTGAAAAAAAATCTTGTAAAATATTTTGTCCAAAAAAGAAAGAAAGCAGGCAGAAGGGAAACTGAATGAATGCAGACTATGGCAAGTGACCAAGGGATGTAAACTTGTATTTTTTGCTTCACTTGACTCAGAGTTTGAAATTTTCATATATGGTATGATAAACTAAATCACAGCCACCAAAGTTATTTTTCCTTCCTAATGTTTCTATGAGTTGATAAATGAATTCATTCTTTGCCTTGAAAATGAACATATAGTTCATCTTGATATCAGTTATGAAAGAATTAAAAAAAGGTACTTCATTTGAGATTCAGAGGACAACAGATTCTAAGCAAAATTTCATGTTCTTTCAATAAGTACAGGCAACACACATACACACACACACATGAAATTTAGACCAGGAAAAGGTTTTAGTGGAAAGAAGTATGTTATTCTGCATGTATGGTACCACTGAAGCATCCAGGTGAGAATGCTGTGCAAGTGCTGGTTCAATGAAGGTGAGAAACATTTGGTATTTGGGCATAGAGATGCTCCACTCTTGCCTAAACTGACCTCAACTAAGAAAGAGAAAAAGTTCCATGAAAAAAATTAAAGATATTATCAGAGTAAATGATATATTGATGATCAGGGAGTAAAAATGTGAGGAAAGAATACTTGAATGTGAGTTTGGAAGGGTGTTTTGAGAATGGTCAGTGACAATCAGTGAAGTCAAGAGAATCAAGCTCTATTTCCTCCAGAGGTTACTTAGCAACTTTGTGCTCTTAGAATACTCAGCTTCTGAAAGTTAAACCTATGATAACATTTCCTCTGCATATTTTAGATCAATTCTGACCCCCCAAAAAAAATGTTATTATATATGCTTATGTAAATTGAGGGAATCTAAAATCATGTCATCTACCCTGGTAGCCTCCCTAATAGTGCAGATTGAAGACCATCAAGTACTTCTCTTCTCCACCTTCTCAGAAGCTTTCCCTCCTCACCTCTGGTTCTTGGAAACTTTAGGTATCTTTAATTCAAGGACTGCTTCCTTCAAGAAGATTTCTTTTTTTATAATTCCTCCAGCTTGTTTTAGCCTCCCCTTACAAAAAAATTACTTTTTTTTTTTTTAAAGTATCATACATTTATTTATCTGTGGTTTTATCTTATCCTATCAATAGAATGTTAGTTTCCTAAGAGCAGGTACCAGGACTTTACTCTTCCCTTTGTAGTCCACTACCTAACAGGGACCATCTCCTGTCATCCTGATCTATGTCTTGCTACTGGACCCAGATTGCTTCAGAGGAAAGAGTGAGGCTGGTGACTTTCATAGCCCTGCCTCACTTAAAATCAATTCACTTGCAAATCATGACATCATTTTCCTGATGCCATCAGTCCTCCTCCAGAACAAAGGACAAACAACAGCATCTAACATACCTAACTGGTCAGCTAGATGGTATAGCAGAGAAGTGCTGGGCCTAAAGTCAAGAAGACTTGTATTTCTGAGTTCAGATTTTGCTTCAGATACTTACTAGCTGTGTAACCCTAGGCAAGTCCTTCAACCCTGTTTGCCTCAGTTTACTTATATGTAAAATAAGCTGGAGAAAGAAATGCAAAACACTCCAGTATCGTTGCCAATAAAACTCCAAATGAAGTCAAAAGAGTCAGACAGAACTGAAAAAATTGACCAATATCAATACCTAAGATAGTGCCTGATGCAAAATAGGCGCTTAGTAAGTGCTTGCTGGCTGATGTGTTACCATTACCTCCTCCACAGGGAGGGCATCTCTCAATCTTGACTTTGTGTGGACACCAACTGAGCACTAGTTATTTCTCAGTCTCTAAATGACTGAGTCATTTTTCCAGTTATCCATCTTTCAATGACAACCTTTAGGCAACTTCTCCTATACAATTCTTTCTTGGTAATATGTTACAGCCTCATCATGTATACCATATACACGGCCCTTTGGATGGCCAGTAACTTTAACATGAATGAATTCATAGAAAAACACTTACTATATAGCAGGTATGATAGAAACAAATTTTAAAAACAAAGATAGTCCTTGGCATCAAAGAACTTACATTCTAATAGGCAAAACATGATAATCTAGAAGAGAATCTTTGATCCAGAACGTTATAGGTATGGTATGGGAGTCATATGTGGGAGTCAGTTGACACATCCCACAAAGGAACAGTATTAGCATTTATTTGATGTTGGTTGATGATTACAGAATTTGGGGAAAATGGGGGAAGGGAAAGATAACCAGAAAGATTTTGGAGTAGATAGCCAGGGAGGAGGGAGATAAGGGTTTCCTGAAATGGTGTTCTGAGAGAGACAGTCACTAAACAGAAGGATGATGCCACAGGAAACATGGTATCAACTGGAGTGGCCAAGGTTTGGCAATGAAGCTGTAGTGTAGGTATTCAGAGCAAAAGCAGTGTAGTGCTATTTGGCTGGGGTTTTCCTATGTTCCATGAAAGAACATGGTCTCTAATGTGGGTAGGGACATGGTCTCAAGGAGGTTGCAGAGGAGGTAGCCAGAGAGAAGGGCATTACATTACTCTTAACCACACAACATCAACAAGAAAATACTACTACCAAAAGCATGGGCTTTTGTTTCGAAGAGAGGCCTAGTGTTATTGTAAACACTAAACAATTTTGCAAGGATAATCCCATCCCATTCTCTAATCGCTGTTCAATTCTGGAGCTGGCTCATTGTCCAGGAGCAATATCTCTCCAGGATATATGGATGCATGACCTAGCTGTATACATTGGGAGGGAAGGAAGGAAGGAAGGAAGGAAGGAAGGAAGGAAGGAAGGAAGGAAGGAAGGAAGGAAGGAAGGAAGGAAGGAAGGAAAGAAGGAAGGAAGGAAGGAAGGAGAGAAGAAAAAAGGGAGGGAGGGAAGAAATAAGCATTTATTAAATGTCTACTATGTGCTACTCACATGCAGGTTAAGGTTAATAGAGAGGTTAAGTGACTTGCTCATGGTCACACAGCTTGGAAGTGCATGAGGCTGGATTTTAATTCAGGCTTTCCTGGCTCCAGGTCTAGCACTCTATCCACTGAACGACCAAGTTGGATTTCTACATGGCATAAGACTGGAGAGCAATGATCTCCTCCTCATCTCTACCTCTTAGAATTCCCAGCTTCCTTTAAGACTTAGGTCAAATTGCAACTATAACAGGAGACTTTTCCTGGTTCTACATCTGCTACTGCCATCCCTCTAAGGTTATCTTCTATCTGCTCTGTATGTATCTACGATATATGTATATTTATGTACATGTGGTCTCACACATTGGAATGTTAGCCCCTTTAGGGCAGGACTTGTTTTCTTTTTCTCTGTGTCTCCATCATTTAGCACAGTGCCTAACATAGAGTAAGTGTTTAATAAATACTTGCTAATCAAGAGACTGATTGATATATTTTCCATCCAATTATATACCATAGTCAGAACAATAATTATTCTTCATTCTTTTTTTCTTATATGAAAAGGTAGGTCAAAATCTTTTATGTCATTATGATTCTTATTTAGAATGTTTTACAACATTCTGGATACTGATGCCACAAGCACAATGTTATCCACAGATGGAATATCTGAAGGACACCACTGTCTATAGGAAATTCCTCTTCCATTTGGACTCTAAACTTCACATCCTATGCAATGGTGCCAACCACCTTTGGAGAGCATATGTCTCTCTTTTTATATCTTGTTTGATATTAGTAATGAGCAGATCACCAAATCAATCAAGCAACAAGCATTCATTAAATACCTACTACATTCCAACCCTTGCTCCATGCTGGGCAAACAAAAATAAAAGTGAAACAGTCCCTGCCCTTGAGGAACTTACAATCAAACTGAGGGAACAAACCATCTGGGGGAGGCAGAAAAGCCTTCACATAGACAGTGAGGCTTGAGCTGAGTCTTGATGGAAACCAAGAGGAAGGAATGTATTCCTCACATTAGAAATGGCCAGTGCAAAGACATAGGGACAGGAAGATGGGCCACCATGTAGGAGGATCAGAGGACCAGTTTAGGTGGACCACAGCTCACATGAAGTAGAATAATATATAATAAAGCTAAAAATGTCAACTGGAGCTACATGGTAAAAGGCTTTAAATATCAAAGTGAAGAGTTTATACAGTATACCCCAAATAGTTCAAGTGAGAGAGGAGGGGGCTTGAACTAAGGCTCTGACTGTCTGAGTGGAGAGAAGAAAATGCACACAAGAGATGTGGAAGTAAAAATTATGAACTTTAGCCACTAAGGAGAGTACCTGAATCACTGGAAAGATGGTGAGGTCCTCAACAGAAATTGGAAGTTTAAAAGAGGAGTGAATTTAGGGGGTAATGATAACGAGTTCTGTTTTAGGCGTGTTATCTTTGTGATTTCATCTTTCAAGGAACCTTCTTTGATTTTAACATATGCCTGAGTGATACCCAGCTAGGTGGTTGTAACAGTAAGCAAAGTAGGATCCTTTGATGTTTGAGTTTTAGCCAACTAAGTGCCTTTGATTGAATCAATCAAGACTCTTTGATTAGAAACTATATATATATAGGAGAGAGAGAGAGAGACAGACAGACAGAGAGACAGAGAGAGACAGAGACAGAGACAGAGACAGAGAGAGAGAGGAAGAGAGAGAGAGAGAGAGAGAGAGAGAGAGAGAGAGAGAGAGAGAGAGAGAGAGAGAGAGAGAGAGAGAGCAGTCAGAAGGAGAACTGAGAGAGAAGAAACAGAAGCAGAGGAGAGAGAGAGAAGTGATTATGAGCCAAATAGGGGAACTTACTTGCAGGGAGGTCTAACAGAAAGAATGTTTGTGATATTGGTGTTCTGTTGATCTGTGTTGATTTCTCAGACAGAAGTCATCTATTGGTCTTTATGAATGAATTGAGATGATGGTACTGCTAATGTATATAAATATTGTTATAGCCCTGTTAAGTCTTGTTTTCCTAGATACAGAAGCTGTAGGCCAGAGCCCCTGGAGCCTGCATCAGATGAAAGCAGGAAGAGTTTGGAGTGGACAAGGAGCAGGAACAGAGAGCTGCCTGTGTAGAGTGAACCCAGGCAAAAGGTGGGAGTTGTTGGTCCATGGAGTAGGAGTCCATGGAGGAGGAGCTGTGGGGTTTGGAAGTCAGCCTCAAGTCAAGATGAGAGAGGACTTTATTTGGATACTGTGTATCAATAAAGAAGACTGTTGTTACAGTGACTTAGGGGTGGATGGTGTGGTATTTTCTGCTACTCCTTAAGGGTGCATTATGCTAGGGAAGACCACCTCCTGACTTTGGGGATGCAATAATATATGCTCTGTGCTATATGACATACTGAGTGTTATGAGATTACATATATATATATGTTAGATGGTGTGTTTTATTTAAGGACATTGCTACGAATGTTATGCTTTACTTTATTGAAAAGTGTCTAACTTGTTGAATAAATGAAGAGTTCATTATACTATGCGATCAGACCCTTGAACTCATTCACAGCAGCAGTGCTCAGGTGTGCTGCCATGAGCGATTGTCTTCACACTGGTGCAGTAGAAAAAGCTCTGGACTTCACGTCAGGAAGACTTGAGTTTGAATCGAGCTTTAGACACCAGTGATGGGATTCTGGGCAAATCACAACTTCTGTGTGCCTCAGTTTTCTCAACTCTAAAGTAAGGATAATAACAGCACCTCTCTCCCAGGATTGTTCTATTTTAAGGAATAATTGGGATATTATAAAGCACCCTGCAAACCTTAAAGAGATACATGGACTAGTTATTATTATAATTGAATGAGACCTTTAAAGGTAGCATTTTATTTCATTGAATCAAATCCTATTTTTCATAGTCAACAAACAATCATGACATCAAGATTTTCTGTTTCCTTCAACTTTCAGTCAATTGTTTGATATCAAGATGTGGTATGCTGCAGAACACATTTTCTTTTACCATCCTGTATTTTCTTATACACTGTGCCAAGGATGCCCACAAAGATTTTGGAGGAATATATCCCCAATGTCCAGTACTTACACATAGTAACTGTTTAATACATGTTTCTTGATTGCCTAAAAACGCAGGAAGATGGAATGGTAATTATTGAATTTTTTGTCACCTTTTTATGGTAATGAGATCTGTAGTATTTAGATGACACTGGATAAAGTGCTAGATCTGGAGTCAGGAAGACCTGAGTTCCAATCCTGTCTTAGACACTTACTAGCTGTGAGACTCTGCGCAAGTCACTTCACTACTTAATTTCAGTTCTCTCATTTGTAAAAATAAATAAATATGGCATCTACTTCCCAGGGTAATTGTGAAGATCAAATGAGGTACCAGTAAAGCAAAACTCTGCAAACCTTAAATTGCTACATAAGTGCTAGCTATCCATTTCATCATTTTCCTAATAATTTTCATATTCTGTTCTTTTGAAGTTTTTTTCTTCAGTGCCTGAAAAACTATTTACCCCAGTTTAGTTCCCCTCTGTGTTTTCTTGGATTATACAATTTCTATTCCAATCTCTTTCTAATAAGTGGCATTTCTCCTTGCTCATGCAGGACATGGAGAACTCTAAGTCCAAAAGTGGCAACTGCATTCTCACTAATGGAGAAAAGAGTTTGTTACAGAAAGCTGTGCAAATCTCCTCTGAACTTTGCCTGCTCATTGAATTAGTTCCATCTTTACATATCCAAGTGGCAAACAGCTACATTTTTTAAATGATTTCTGGCTCTTATACGGGGTGATACTCTTCAGAATCTTCCATCATCATCATTATCCTCCTCTATAAGACTGAGTAAACATTTGTTTTCTAAATCAATGTGCTCTTTGTTGCCATCTTGCTTTGTTTTATCAATCATAAAAATACCTAACATTTATCCATCTAATATCTAGCATTTAGGATTGACAATGTGTTTTGTAAATAACATCTCATTCTCTAATTCCAACAACCCTAGGTTCTTATTACCTTCATTTTACAAGTGAAAGAACAAAGGTTAAATGACATACCTAGGATCATATAGCCAGTAAGTATCTGAAGCCAAGTTTTAAATCAGGCATGCTGACTCCATATCCACTACCTAACTCCCTCTGATCAAATATTTGCTGCCAAAAGATAGTTGCTGAGTTCTTTGGAGCTCCTCTTTGAAGTAACTGATTTAAATTGGTTAAACTTCCTTTGTTTCATGGGTGTTCATGAGTGCATAGAACTTATATAGACACAGCAAATGAACAATCATTTGGGCCCAGAACTGAATAGGAGAGAGAAAGGGGGATAGATTGCTTTTAAGAAATTGCACAGTTCTTTTAAGGACCCCAATCTTCTCCTTGAAACAAGGACCCATCTTTTGCACGGCAGATATTCTTTCAGTTTGTTGCATGGCTACAAGCCTTGCAGTACCACAGTTTCACAAAAGATGAAGCTGAGGATCATGCAAAGGGCAGTGGAGCGGTACATGATAGGCATGAGCAGGCTGTACCATATTATAAATGAGAAATTATGCAGGGAAAGCAGTGTGAAGGATAGCAGTAGAAAAATGCACAATCTGAAAAAAGATGGACATCAAGGGATGACTTTTTCCAACCCCCTGAATTTGCCTACTGACCCATCTCATAAGCCATGAAGACCTGATATGTAAATCTCTGTAGCAAGTATTTACCACTTTGACTTTTGACATGTTGAAGTTTCAGGGTTTTTTCCCTAAGCTAAGATAATTATTTCAATGAGTTCTTTCAATTATCTTGCTTCCTACTAAGATAATCATTTAAGGGAAGGGTTTTCAATTATCTTATTCCTCTCTCAAAAAACCATTTCATGGACAAGTTACTCAAATCCTAGATTAGGAAAACTTAAATTATTAGGAAGTCCAGGTATTGCTTCTTCTCATTAAGAATCAAGAAGATATACTCTTTAGTAAATAAAAACATCTCTTTGCATGATACTAACTTCTATATTTCAATAAAGTCACTGCTCATATCTAGCAGTCTCTCTCAGACTCCATTTGGGGTTTCTTAGCAAAGATATTAAAACAGTTTGCCTCTTCCTTGTCCAGCTCATTTTATAGATAATGGGAAATGGAAGCAAACAGGATTAAGTAATTTGTCCAGGGTCACACAACTAGGAAATGTTTGAGGTCAGATTTGAACTCAGGAAGTCTATCGGATTCCAACTCTAGTGCTCTATCCACAGTGCCACTCAGTTGTCTATATATGTGTGTATACATGTATATGTGTGCATATACACATATGTACGTACATGTGTGTCTATAAATAAGACACACATGTATGTGTATATATGTATGTATCCTTTGATTTCATTGGTGTAGAGAACTCTTCAGTGATGAAACTCTTGTCAATGGAGAATAGCATTTGTTATACAGTTTATAGAAACAGAGTTCCTTAAACACAGAGAGGTTAAATGCTTTTGCCAAGAGTCACAGAGCCAGTATGAGTAATGGAAGGGATCTGAACAAAGATTTTCCTGAATCTGCATTCAACTTTCCACTTACTACATGATATTTCTCCTCTCCTATGTACTTAACCTTCAATAAATCTAAGAACATGAAATAACTATTAATTTGCCCCAAACTGCTGGGAAAACTGGAGTGCAGAAGGGCAGAAATGAGGTTTAGACAATCATCTTATAACATATATCCCAATAAGCTGAAAATGGATATGTGACCTGAAAATTAGAGGTTAAGTATTTAATAATTGTTACCATGTACTAAGTACGAGAGAAAGAGAGAGAGAGAGAGAGAGAGAGAGAGAGAGAGAGAGAGAGAGAGAGAGAGAGAGAGAGAGAGAGAGAGAACCAGAATGAATACATTTCAAAACTATCACTAGGAGCTGAACTCTGAATGAAACAAATGATAGAGATGATCACAAAAGATAGAACTGATCATTTCACTTTTATGAACTGAAAAGCCTTTGCACAGATTTCACAAAGATAGAATAAGAAGAAAACCATTCAATTTGCATGGGTCAAATTTGATTAACTGTGAGGTTGGTTTTTTTTTTTTCCTTTTTAAAAATTCTTTGTAATGGAGGATTCTTCTCTTATAAAAGGAGGAGAGATAGACCGGGAAATGCAAGGGACATAAAAATAAAATATATCAATAATTTCTTTTTAAACTGTGTGATTTTTTACCACCCTCTAATCCTGTCCCTTCTCCAAGGCAACTATCAACACAAAAGCAGGAAAAGATCCCATAGGACTGAATGCCATTTTGTATTTTTCTTTGTTCCATAAGGTTCCATAACCACATAGTTCATATGACCAAGTGACTGTTCTACTGGTGATGAACTTCTTTGTAATTAGATGAGCTAGTCCTACAAAAGTGACAAACTCAAAAGTTTTTTTGTTTTGTTTTGTTTTTAGCTTGGTAGAGTCAACCAGAGCTTGTCCTCTTCAAACCTGACCCTCGAAAACTCAAGGTCAATAACACCACCATGAGGTAATGAACTAAGATGAAGACACATTCAAATGATTAAGAATTCAATAGCAGAGAAGAATCAGGGGAAAATAGATATGCATATTAATATACATTTAATATACAAATATATATTTATTTACAATATATTTATATTATAATTATAAATTTATATATTATAGATTATATATATAAATCATAAATTATTATAATCATAAATACATATAAAATATATAATATAATATAATTATATATTATTAGATATTCTCTCACTTAGAGAGGACTTACAGATTGCTGTGACAGACTGCCTATTTGGTGAAAACAAAATTGTCTAAATAAAAAAATATTACCTCAACTAAATCAACCCTTAATTTTTTAGAGTTAATTTTTGGTTCATTTTCCTCCCTTGTAGCACTGGGCCCATTAATGATAGGATGCCATTTAGAAGGGAGATCTAAGGAATATTTTTGTATCTACATAAATTTTTTGCACAATCTCTACTATTCATCTAAGCATCTCTTACCCTTTCCACATCTGGGCATTTTTTCAAATAGCACTAGGAGACTAAGCCTCATTAGATTGCCAACTAAGAAATTTTGTGACTTGGAAATTTACTGAACTTCAATTAACTCAAGTTAGTAAGATACCTAATCAGAAGTAAAATCTTCTTACTACCCTATGCAAATTAAGCTAGTTTTTAATCCATCCTTGAATAAATGAATAAAATCTTTTCATATGAACAGTATATGTCTTTGATAAATCATATAAGATTTTTAGGAATTTTACAAATTTGGTATTATTTTATAGACTAACCAAAGAAATAAGAAGTTACCCAATTATGAAAGGGTAATAAAATAACAGTAGGGTAAATTGTACTGTTCTTAATTGCCAAATCTGTGATCTTTTCTCAATTCTCATCCTTCTGGTTCTCTCACAGCATCTGACCTTGGTGACTGCTGTCTACACCTGGATACTTGTTCCTTTTTTTATCTTTAGGACACTGCTCTCTTCATCATCTTCCCATATGCCTGACTTTCTTATTCACATCATTTGCTGGATCATTATACATATCCCATTCCCTGTGAGTGTCCCATAAGGCTCTCTCCTGAGCCCTCTTATCTTCACTATCTACACTCTCTTAGTGACGTTGTTAGTTCCATGGGTTTAATTATCATTTATATGCTTCTGACTTCTAGATCTATATATCCAGCCCTAGTAACTCTTCTGACCTTTGGTCTAACATCAATTGCCTGCTAAACATTTTAACCTGGATATCCCCTCAACATATCCAGAATGGAATTCATTATGGTTATCCTTTCCACATTGTGGGGGTTACAGGTACAGGATTCCTGTGATCTGGAAAATCCACATAAAATTTTTGACCCTCCCTTCATATTGGAGAAGAAGTCTGAATTACTATGATATTAAAAGATAAAATATGCTGATATTATACAACACTACATATGCCTTTTATACATTTTAGTTTTGAACTTTCTCTGTGTCATCTGCTGGCTTTCATGTATCATCTGTGGCTTCCACAAAGCTCCCCCAAAATTCTCATTTAATTTCTTATGCTGATCCACAATATATTGAAACCATAATGGGGAATGTCATGGATATGGAAGGGATAACTGTATTTTCCCACAAAACCCATCCCTTTTCTGAACTTCTCTTTTTCTGTCAAGAGTGCCTTCATTTTTCTAGTTATTCAGGTTCTTATCCTATTTATTTTCTAGTGACCCAGGCTCAGATTCAAGAAGACTTGGGTTAAAATCCTGCTTCTGACACAAACTGGCTTTGAAATCCTGAGCAAGTCACCTCTCAGTATTGTAGGCAACCCTCTAAGAATATAAATTGCAGAGAAAAGTCCTGACTTGCATTGCTAGAGTTTTATCACCCAAAAGTTCCATGGACTATTGAAATTACAGTACCACTATGGTCTATCCTAGATAGATAGATAGATGGATAGATCAGATAAATATAATGTATATAGGTATATATACACACATAAATCTACATATATGTATGAGAATATATGCTTATATGTGTGTGCATGGACATGTATTTATACACACACAAATGGCTCCCTTCTACTCCCTAAAACAGGGGGTGGGGGAACTTGCTGCCTCGAGGCCACAAACAATGAGGGATTTTCCTGTGAAGTTTGGATTCAGTCAAAGGGGTTCCCTTGAGTACCTAGAGAGTTGCTTATGGCCTCAATGCAGCAGGTTCCCCACCCCTGCCCTAAGATTTTTGAAGACAGGGATTGTTTCATTTTTATCTTTTTTATACCCAGTTCAGCATAGTGCAGTGCCTGGAATATGGCAGGTGATTAATAAATACTTGTCAATTGACTTTGAAATTAACAGATGTCTGTCTATAATGTGAACTCTTGGGTCAGAGGTTGGCAAATCCAACCCCCTGGCAGCCACTTTTGAGAGTGAAATCACCTTGGAATCTCTGACACACTTCAACTTTAAATTCTTTGCATATCTAACTGCAGGACAAGGGATCAGTATGGGTGAAAAGTAGAACAAGAAAAGTGTGAGGGAGAAATGAAGATTAAGTATCAAGTCAAAGTAAAACATGGTATTTGAAGCATTTAAAAAGTCTATTTTCACTTGTTTACCTGTTGCTAAGGTCTGTCCCATTCCTGGCTCACTGGTAACGCACCCTATCAGATTGCAGAGAGAAATGGTGAAATTGTAAATCCTATAAGGCTTTAGTCCTTTTACAACATAGAAACTTTCTTCTGCTTCAGCAGTGTACAAGACCTGTGAAGAAAACAACCAATGACAATATGGCATTTCTAGTTTTTCCTGTTTGTTAACACATAATTAATCGTATAATAGATTTTAACCTCTATATTCAAAATTCCATGAGTTCAGACAGTGAAAATGATTTCCAAGACCTATTAAGAAAAGGGATATTTGGGGGGGGGGGGGGTGATGGGGAGGAAAGAGAATTTCAACAAGCTAGAATTTAATTGATAATTATACCATCACACTGTTTTATGAGGTAATAATCCAGTTCCTGAGTGGATAAATGAGGAAACCAAGTTATTGCCTCATAAAGCAGCGTGGTGGGATGGTTATTGCCACCAACAGTGGAGATAAAGGATGATGACAGTGTCACTATTATGTGATGAAATCCAAGCTAAACCATGGAGCAGTTTAGATATAAGGAAATTAGGTTACCATGGCCAATACACTGAGAGGTAGGGATGGATAGATAGATGTCATTGTGTTAAATAAGCACTATCATTTCCCTTAAAACTGAACTAAAAGGAAAATTAACTAGATTATTTCAGCATTCAAATAAAGCCAACTCTCAATTGTCTGACTGACCGAGGGATACCATAAAGGTGTTGCCCAAATTAAATCCCCATTCTAAGCTCCCTTTCAGTGTGCTGGTTTAAATGGAGGCAGAGGACAGTTAAAGAAGAATAGGAAAACATGAACAACCCAGAAATCTAGGTGGCCAACCTTGGGTAAGCCAAGAGTTTCAATTCAATTGAAGAAACATTTATTACGTAATTAGTGTGTACTAAGCACTGTGCTTTGGGCGTGGGTTTGGGGAAAGAAAGACAAAGTTTAGGTAACTTTGTCCTTGAACTTACAGAGTTTACAGCTTAGCTAAGGAATGGTATATACTCACACAGGTAACTATAATGAAAAATAGCAGTATAAGGGAATTTGAGAAGTATTAAATAAAGTACCAACTGAAGTCTGTGGGGAAGGTAAATGTCATTATTGACAGGGGAGACCAAGGAAGAATTCATAGAGACAGTGGCATTTAGGGTGGTTTAAAGGACTGTAGGAATTCAAAAGACAAAAGAAGAAATGTATGGAGGATATTCAAGGTATACTTTAGCCCAATTTGGTTGAAGTATACAATAGATTGAGGTTAGTCATATGAGATAAGCTTGAAAAGTTAAAGAGCTGCCTGAATATAGAGGGTCATAAACACCAGGTAAAGAATTTGGATTTTAACAAGTAGCTAATAGTGAGCCCTTGAAGATTTTTGAGAAGAGTAGTATGACCACATCTACACATAAGCAAGATTAATCTGGCTGCAGTGTGAAAGATGAAATGCAGATAGGGAGAATACAACCAGAAAAAGAACTAAGAGTTCACTACATGCTTCTGACTGGAAAAATGAGCAACCACTCAAATTTATATGTTCTATAATCTCAGGGAACCAATTTATTCAGGATTTATCAAGGGGAAAGACTTTGAAATAAAAAATATATATATAGCATAATCCAACCTAAAAAACTTTTATTAAGTGGCTACCATATGCAAGGTAAGAGACAGCATAGCATAGTGGCCAGAGAATTGGACTCAGAGCCATGAAGACCTGAGTTCAAGTCCAAACTGATATATACTATCTCAAATCGGGTCTGAACTTGGGGAAATTGCTTCATTTCTCAGGGCCTTTCACAACGAAGAAGACTGAAAGTGTCATTTTCAACAGAGATGGAGAATTTTAAGAGTTTTGTTTTGGACACGCCCATGGTGTACTCACTTGCCTAAGTATAAAGTCATGAGAAACTCCTTGACCAAAAGGGCTGTCATGGCAAAACAGAAGGAAGGAAGCTACACTCCAATAAATCAAGGTAGTACTTTTGCTGAATAACTCTTAGTACTCTTTTAACTGCTATGACTAAGTAAATCTATCTTTCAAAAAGTCATTAGTTATTCTATGACAATTTCTTGTTTAATTTTTTCCAAAATTGCTAGGGGACTGGCCAGCAGAAAGCCATTCCTACAACCACACCACTCACCATCTTCCATTTGTATCTTAGACATCTTCTATAACAATGACAAATATGTGTGGTGAGTATATATCTGCTTATTTCCAGAGAATTCCTGAACAGAATTGCCCCACCCCCATACCTTGTATGGCTATATTTATCATGGGATCATGTATAATCTTAGCAAAAGAATGATTTCTTGTGGGGGGGGAAGGGAGGCTTTAAGTCTATATTCTGTTCCATCAAGTGAAATCTTTTTTAGAAATCAATAAATGAAAGCCCAATCAAAAAGCATCGACTAAGTTCCTGTTATGATCCAGGGACTCTGTTGTGTGACTCCTGGCACACAAAGACAAAATTGAGATGACCATCTTTTATTCTCTGCATATTTAAGGCAATAATGTGACTTTAAAGATGTGGTCTGATGAAAAGAAAATGTTTGCGAAAGCTTGTTGATTCTTATATATTTTTATCAGACACCTTGATATACATGTAGATAATTTTCATAAATATTTTGTAAAGATAAGGAGATATAAGGGTTGGTAGTTACAAATGATCTATCACCTTTTTGGGTTAATAATGTAGTTTGATCATTTATTTCTGTTCTTTTAGTCACATAGTTGATGAAATTTTAAATAATTAGTAAAAATTAATGCACATAAATCTAAACCTATTGATCAAGAAAGATACAACCTTTATTTTCTGATTGAAATAGTAAAGAGGACTTTGGGATACCTATGTTCTTAGCAAAGATAATAACATAAAGATATTAGTCAACATTTAATGAAGAATGATGGAAAATAACAGTACCTGAGAAACTTCAAGGAAGGCTAGCTGGTGAGGTGTTTGTTCTGAAATCAAGTTGACTTTGTACCTTGCTACTTCTCCCCTTGTTGCACTATTTCCTGGTTTTACCCAAGACACATTGAGTGAATATGGAGAAAGAGGAAATACTGAAGGAGGTGGCATGAAAACAGGAGCTGAGGATAGATAAAACATTGAGTAAGGTGTTATTGTTTTATATCATGATTGCCAGTTTTCTAACAGTATTTGTCCACTAGTTCTGTTTTCTAACATCACTTCAAATCAAACCTGCCTTTAAAAAAGAAAAGCAATACTCAAATTCAAAATGTATTTTCCCATTTTTTGTGGTATCTGCATATAAAGTTATTTCCTATATACAAAATCAAAAAATATCTTAATAAATAAATAGAAGATGGTAGTATGTACCTCCTAAATAAGGGGTAGGGAATTATTGAGGAAGAATAAATGAAAAATTCATACTTTTAAGAAGATCTCTTTGAAATAAAGCCTTACTCTCACCACATAGCTCTGACCAAAGGAAAAGGCTTCATTGCACAAACATATTAAATGCAATCTTTTTCTGGGTAACAAGAAGACACGAAATTAATCTCCATCATTGTTAATCACATGGGCTTCTTGTTTTAGGTATCTGAAGCAAAGTCACATTCACTTAAGTGGAAAAGCCTCAAAGAGCTAGTAATAAAATAAGGGCAAGTCATAAAAAAATTCCTAGGCAAAAAAATATTGCACTGAGACAAACCAGTTTTCCATCTGAAAAATTACCGTTCAGAAACAAGTAAACTTGAAGGATTCTACTACTCATAATGACTTTAAAAAGTTTTAAATAAATCTTAGTTGGGATGTTCACATATATACACACATATATATTCTTCTACTACCTTTGGTATCTTGATATGGATTTCAAAATGTGCTAACCGAAGGTGTATTACCAAAGGACCTCATCTCACTTCCATTAGCCAGTGACCCATAATATTATGAGGGTCCACTATTGCATTTTCACCCATTACTTTTCATTCCTGACCTTGATTTTCCCCTTCCAGAATTCTATGCCTCATCACTTGTGATAGCATGGTTCTATTATTTGTCCAAGATGGCTAATAGTCATTAAGAGATCCTCAAGCACAATGAACTTCTGTTCATGAATATTCCCATGAATGCCAACATAAAAATGACTTTCCCTCAAAGGGACTTACCACTCAAATATGGATTAGGATCTGCTTTTCTTTAAACACAGAGCATGGCAGGAGGAGGGATGTGTGTGTGTGTGTGTGTGTGTGTGTGTGTGTGTGTGTGTGTGTGTGGTGTGTTCATAAATGAAAATTTTTCATTTAAGGAAAAAATAAGGGTTTGGGGTTTTGGGTTTTTTTGTTTGTTTGTTTTTTTACTAAATGTATGGTATTAGGCCAAGTTACTAGTCTGGAGAAACTGATTCAAAAATTTTCTGATTTCCTTTTCTGTGAGTCTTAGTTGTGACAACCAGGCTAGAAGTGAAAGGACCAATCAATCAACAAGTATTTATTAAGGACTTATCATGTGCTTAGCACTGTGCCAGACATTAGAGATACAAAGATAAGGGCAGATATATGCCCTACCTTTAAAGAGCTTGCTTTACAATGAGGGAGAAATCATGTGTGAATATACACATATGTATATGTGTGCATGTTTACATATATGCATTCCTACTTATATACACATGTGTACCTGTATCTACACCTATACATGTGTGTATATATATATACACCTGTCTATACATATGCACATGTATGTATCTGTATATACATATGTGTGCATATAAGTGTATATATGTATGCTGTTGCTTTTACTTGTCCTTCATTCTCAAAGAGGACCAATGACATTACAAGATCAATGCCTTGACTTTTGCATGAATTGGATTTAAGCAAGGTAGAGCTGTACAAAATTGTCATATTAATGCACACACGATACATACAAACTAGGTATAAAACAACTTTAGGAGGAAGGATTAGAAGCTTTGGGGAATGGGAAAGGCCTTCTGCAGAAGGTAATACTTATACTGAACATAAAAGAAAGAGAAAGGAGAGAATTGCAGGACACAGAGGGGTAAATGCAAAGGCATGAAGACAAGAGATGGAGCATCATGTACAAAGAACAAGGAGGTCACCATGACTGTCTGTAAATATATGAAGGTCAAATGACATGTAAGAAGAAGGGTAAGTTCAGAAGAGGCTTTAAGTGGCAAGTAGCAGTTTGGTAAAAAGTAAGGGAAACAATACAGTTACTTGATTGGAGAAGGATAATGTTAGAGAAAGTCATTTCAGTTAAATAAATATCATAAGCCTCCTCCGTTGGTGACAATAATTTTCCCAGGTTTCCTCCTATCTGTCTGTTTCTTCTCAGGCTCTTTTGACGGTACTTCACACACGTCATGCCTACTAATGGTAAGAGTCCTTCAAGACTCGGTCCTAGGGCCTCTTCTCTTTCTTCTCACTATAGAGTCTCATCACTTGAGTTCAATTAGCATCTCTATGCAGATGAGTTCAAATCAGGCCTCAGACAGTAGCTGTGTAACTCTAGGCAACTCATTTAACCCTGTTTGCCTCAGTTTACTTGTCTTTAAAATGATCTGGAGGATAAAATAGCAATTCACTCCAGTAGGTTTGCCAAGAAAACCCCATATGGGTTTAGGAAAAGTTGGGCACCACTGAAACATCTGAACAGCATCAGTAGCATGTGGATGACTCCTAGATTTAAGTATCCAGTCCTAGTCTCTCTCCTGAGTTCTACTGCCTCATCAACAACTGCCTACTGGATATTTTGAGCTCTGTGTCTCATAGGTATATCAAATTTAACATGTTCCCAACAAAACTCACTATCTTTACTCAAAACTAATCACACTTCTGAACTTTTCTAATACTCTTGAGGGCAACTCAATCCTCTCATTCACCCAAGTTCTCAACCTCAGTGTCATCATCAACTCCTCACTCTTAGTCCTCCCACATCAGTTGACAAAGTTTGTCATTTCCATGTCCACAACATCTCCCACAAACTTCCAATTCTTTCCACTCACACAGTTACCATCCTTGTTCAGGTCCATATTACGTCTTACTACCTTTATTGCAGTAACCTTCTATTAGCATAGAGATTTTAACCTGGACTAAGGAAGACTTGAGTTCAAATTCAGCTTCAGATACTCATTAGCTAACCCTCAGTGAGTCATTTAGCTTCTGTCTGCCTCAGTTTCCTCACATGTATAAGGGAGATGATAATAGCACCTACCTCCGAGGGCTATTGTGAAGATCAAAGGAAATAGCATTTGTAAAGCACTGTTAAACCTTTAAGCACTAGGCAAATGCTAGGGATGGTGGTGGTGGTGGTGGTGGTGGTGATCTCTCCCCACCACAATCTATCCTCCACATAGCTGTCAAAGTTATTTTCCTAAAGTGACCATGGCTGTCCCTGCCCATACCTCCCTCTCCTTCCCCCCTCTCTCTTTCACACACACACACACACACACATACACACACACACACACACACACACACACACACACACTTAACACCAATGATTTCCTACCTAGGAATCATCTATAAACTCCTCCTCATATTTAAAGCCCTTCACAACCTGGTCCCTTCCTAACTTCCCAGTCCCACCCATTCCTTTGCGCCACACACACTATAATCTAGACATTCTGGCCTATTTACTGCTCATCCCATACAAGACTCCTTCTATCTCCATGCCTTCATCTTACCTGTCACTCAAGCTACGAATGCTAGTCCCTCCTAACTTTTGCCCCTTCAGATTTCTGGTTTCCAGTAAAACTCACAAAAAAAAAAAAAAAACTCCAACACCACTTTCTACATGAATCCTTTTCTGATTCCATTCCTCCCTCTAGTTACTAGTGCCTTCCTCCCAAATTACCCTGCAATTGTGTGTGCACACACAAACACATACTGTTTTGTATAGCTATCTTCCCCATTGGAATCTAAACTCCTTAAGGGAATGTATTGCTTCACTTTTGTCTTTGTATCTTAGCACAGTTCCTGACACAGAGTAAGCATTTAATAAATACTTGTTGACTGATTGATGATGGAGCCTCTCATTTAGCTATGTTGGTCCTCAGACAAGAGACATACAATTCCATCACCAGACATGTGCTAAAAAAACCTTTCCAGGGTCCTAGGATCTGATGAGTTTTGCACTTCACTTGGGTTAACTTTCAACAGCCCCAAATGACCTCCATACCATGATAGTGCTTTAGAATAGAATTTACTGGAAGAAATCATTCATGGTTCCTTTTTTTCTTGCTGAAATAAACATGTGGCTTCTCTTTTCTGCCCTCTCATTTTAAGTTATCTGATGCTTTATTACACAAGATATGATTAAAATATAATTACCCTGAATATATAAATATCCATCTATCTTACATGACAAAGAAGAATTATCAGAGAAGGAGACATCTCATATCAAGAAAGAATAGAAGAAGATAGGGAAAGTAAGCAATATTGTGCAGTAGAAACAGCATTCAATTTAGAGTCAGAGGACCGGGGAAAGAAAGAGGGAAGAAAGGAAAGAAAGAGGGAAAAGGAAGGAAAAAGGAGAAGGGAAGGAGAAAAGAATGAAATCGCTGATCATTACCTGACTCTGCAGTTTTTCCAGATACCCAGTCTGAAGACACACTACCAGCCATATTCACAGCTACAACACTAAATTCATAGTTAGTGTATGGCTCCAAATCAGAAATAATTGTAGTCGTTTTAGGAGGTGTTAAGGCATTTTCATTGGCTGATGCTGTAACTGGTTGAGGATTTAACCATCCACTATTCTGGAAAACCCTACTTTCTGTCATAGTAAGATCATCATTCAATTGTAATCTTCTCATGTAAAGTTCATATCTTATAATTATTCCTAGAAATTGAAATATACAAGTCAATATATCTTATCAAATAATTTTATATTTTATAGTTTACTAAGCAAAAAGGTGAGATCTCTCTCTTTCTCTGTATTTCTCTCTCTCTCTCACACACACACACATACACATACACACACACACCCCAACCTTTTGGTGCCAAAGGGAACTAGGACCTACGTGGGAAGCTGAGGAATCATACCCTAAAACCAATTTTTTTTAGACAAATTGAGTTAAGGAGGTAAGGTCCTGGCCTACTTCCCCATGTAGGAGAGACAGAAACATCATTGTTACAGAGTCTAACAAATAGCTCAGAAGGAGAGGGACAGAAAGATTCGTACAGGACAAAGAGCAGCCCACTTGGTCTCTGATCATTGTAAAAATACTACTATTCTTGCGAAGTACATAAGAAACTCCATTGTTTCTGTGCTGTTAAAAAATTGCAAATAAAGTTGTCAGTGTCCTAAATTTTGGTTCAATGGGCAAAGCCCTTACTCTGCATAAAATGGCCAAATATAAAAGTAGCCACAGAAATTGCAACTCTAACTGGTAAAATCTGTCCCAGAGGAAAAGCTAGCATTTCTATTATTAACAAGAAGAACTAATTATGTTGTGAGATTTGACAACTATTCCTCTAATTTGGGATTATAATTCTCTTTGGTTAGCTTTTTCTTGTAATACTAGCTGATATGCATGAAGATATAATATTTTAGCCATTTTCTGCTTGTTATCAGCAAATAAGTCACAGAGTCTAACAAAGAAAAACTAATACCTCATAGGGTCTTGCCATGAAAAAGTATGTAATGTTACATTACTAAAAATCTTAATATGCAAGTCTGGCCTATATAACCAAGGGCTCAATATAATCAACACTAAAATTAACTTAATGGAGTCAGCTACCCTATATGCATATTTTTTATTATTTTTACATCTTTTTCTTGCTTAAAGGAGAAAATTTACTGCATGTGGGTGACCTAACTTGTGACACAGTCAAATATAATGCATTTCACAAGTGAGTTTCAAATTATAAACATCATTCCTGTTGTGGCAGATGTCATTAGGAGCAAAGATAATACTAGCCTTTTAACGGGCAATTTAATTGAATGGAATTTTTGATTAGATTAAAAGAAACGCACTTGCTCCACTGACCAGGACAACTAATATCTTTCATCTTTTGAAATTGCTTCTCAATGACTATTCCACACTTGAGGACCTAGCCACAGCTTTGCAATGCGTAATTCCAAATTTCTAGATTCCCATTCATATTCCACAATGGCATACATTCTTAAATGGCAGTGACACTCTTGGATTCCTACCATTTGGTTCTTCTGGTGGATGCCATTCTACATAGAGTTCTGTGGAGCTGATTGTCTGCACTGTAGGAGGGCCCATTCTTTGGGGAGGTGCCTGAGCGGTAGTTATGGTCAGAGGTAAGCTTTGTAAACACCCACCACTTGTACAGGCCTGAACAGAGAAGCGGTACTTTGTGAATGGAACTAAATTCCAAATGGTGACTAAGGTGTCAAGACCTTCATATGGGCCACAAGACTGAAGGCTATCTAAAGGAATGCATGACAAAATGTATTTTTCTATAGGGCCAGAATCATTTAAGGGAGCAGTCCAGTACAGTGTCACAGAATATGGGCTAATGGGAATGATGTAATTGAGGTTCAGGCTTCCTTCTGGGGTTCCAGATTTTGTTCTGTAAGTCACAGTTGCACTCCTTGCTGAACCATGCACACTGGTAGTCAAGATGTGATAGGAATAAGATGTGTAAGGTAACAGAGTAGTATCAGTGAAGTTCTGAACACCTGAAATAAAGAAAAAGAAGAACACAATTACGTTCATTAAGTAGGCAAGAGAGAACTTCAAATTGCCTTTCTGACACACAACTCCAGGCCAATCAGTAAGTCAACAAGAATTTATTATTATTACTACATGCTAGGCACTCCAAGTATCAGAGATTCCAAGAAAGGCAAAAAATACTTAAATAATTCTATTTACTTGCAAGCATCACACCTACCAACAATGTTAAAATGTGTATGCTACACATTTACCCAATTGAATATTTTTTAAATATGAGTTATTTTTGTCCTGTAATAGAGCATTGCAAAAATACATTAAATGAGATGAGGATTATAGAGAAGGTTGCCTTATCTACACTGACTACAAAGAATTTTGTTTAAAACCTATTTCTTGAAATTTAAGTAAGTATTTGGAACCCACCAGAAAGACCAAAAGTTCCAAGAATCTGCACAACCAGAATTATTGTTGTGCTCCAAGAAAACTATGCAAAAACATAGAAACTTCGGAAGCACATATTTGTAATTAGAGAAAAGGGGACATTTCTAACTAGTTTTACATTCAATCTGTCACCTAATTCATTATTCACATATGTCCTGCTATTATTCAATCATGAGATACAAAAAGATGGCGATGGTGCCCGCTTAGCATTTTATCTGGACAGTTCTCAAAACAATTCAGCATAACTCCATCAGGTTCCTGCTACATGCAATTCACTATCCTTGGTGGTTCTCATTATGGTAAAAAACAGAGCCTTAGAACTATAATTTGTGTAGAAAGTTTCAGAGGAGGTTCTTTTAAAGAAGGAATTAATATCCATGTTTGCATTCACATCCTCATTACTTTCCAAATGTGTTTGCTATTATATAGTAATAATGTCTCTCTTTCTCTCTCATTATTTCTCCCAAAATTCCCTTGCACTGATGGTAAATTCTAACTTCCTTTAATACTGAATTTTAAAAGTCATATCTAGGAGATATTTTAATATCTCCTTTTTATCCTTTTATCCTATCTCCTTTAATATACTTTTTATCCATCAATAAGCATTGATTAAGCACCTACTATGTGCTAGGCACTGTGCTAAGAAGTGGGGATAAAAAGAAAGGCAAAATATAGTCCTTGCATTTAAGGAGCTCACAGTCTAATGGATTCTTGAGGAACTAATGTGCTGTAAAGGAAAAAGGTAATTGGACTTAAAGTCAAGATACCTGAATTTGAATCCTGACTTTGCTACTAAATTCCTATGAGAATATGAGCAAATTATTCCCCCTCTTCAAAGTGTATTCTTGTATATAAAATGAAGAAATTAGATGGTATATTCTAAGACCCTTAAGAGCTCTAAAAATATGTTCTAATAGCTATATGAGTTTTTACCTTCCATTTACTCTGTATGTGTCTGGTATGGATTAATATTCATGCTGTCTCCCCATTAGAATGTAAGTTCCTTGAAGGCAACAACTGTTTTTACTTTTCCTTTATCCCCAGCACTTAGCAAGGGGTCTGAAAAACAGTAAGTGGTTAATAAATGCTTATTGATTGATTCTAAGGTCTGTGAACTATGATCTTTGAAAAGATTCTAAGAACCTAGGTATATCTAGATAATCTGAATACTAATCTGGACATTATTATCATTATCATTATCACTGTACTCTAAGTTTTATACCCTATTCCTTCTCTGAGAAACTGGTTAAATGGAAAGACTACCATCCTTTCCAGTATAATAAAAATACTTAAATCCACTCTTTACATAGCTGCCAAGTTGTCTGATTACAACATGTCCCTACTCAAGAAATATCAAAGGTACTCTACCATCTCTAGGATAAAATACAAACTATTCTAGCATTTAAAGACCTTCTGAGTATAAGCCAAGCCAACTTTTTCCCCCTCTCTCCTGCTAAAGCTCAGTAGGTGATGCTTCCCTGTCTTGTAACTGTGTATATATGTATGTAATGGTCAGACATTTTGGCAGCATGTCTGTTGACTTTTAATATCTCTGTATTTTCTCTGAAATTTTTATTTTGATTTCCTTTGATACTTGTGCTTGATTAAAGTGATTGTTAACCCCTTGAAAGTTGCTTTACTTGGGGGTGGAGACAAAATGGCAGCGTGAGAGCTCATGTTCACCTAAGCTCTAAGACAAACTCCTTCAGATACCTTTAAAAAAAGAATCTGAACAAATTTTAGAGTGGCAAAATCCAATTGGAGACAGGGTGTGGCAGATTTCCAACCCAGAACAGACTGGAAGGTCCACAGGAAGGATCTGCTGCATGGGGTTGGAGGAACACACAGTGCACAGGCTCTACCAGTACAAACCCTGCCATAGCAAAACCC
This sequence comes from Notamacropus eugenii, assembly GCF_028372415.1. Lineage (NCBI taxonomy): Eukaryota > Metazoa > Chordata > Mammalia > Diprotodontia > Macropodidae > Notamacropus > Notamacropus eugenii. The sequence continues at coordinate 421,305,082 of NC_092873.1, read as the reverse complement.
AGCAGAAAGCCCCAGGAGATTTGAACCAGCAGCAGCAGCACTACAGAATCCCAAACATATCAGCCCAGGATGGGAGTCCAATGGAACTGAGCAAGAAAGAACCACAGAACCATAGGTAACTACAACAACTGCTCCTGAGACTATAAGCCCACAGATTAAATACCTGTAAGTCACCTACTTGAACTTCTGGGAGCCAAAATGTCAGAGTGATCAGTAAATGCTCTACCTCTCCCCTTCTTGACCTTGAAAAACTCAGATAATTTTTCCACAGGAAAAAAACCTGGAACAGTGGAATTAGCAGAAGGGGTAAATAGTCTCTTAGCTTGTAAGGCTAGGAAAATAGGAAATGGGGGGTCATCTTGCTGTGGCTAAAGGGGACCAGTGCAAGACCAGAGCTGTCCCAGATAGCACCAAATCAGTGAACCACAAGGAGATCCTGAGCTCTAGGTGGGGGAGGGAGGTAGAGCCTTCGATCATAAACACCAAAACCCCAGGTGTGCCTCAGCACAGCCAGGGGAATTGGGAAGATATTAGTGCAAATGGGGTTCACCAACCACTGAGCCTGCCTGTGCTCAGGATAGGAGACCTCCTGTGATCGGACCACTCTTCTCCACTCACATTTAACATAGCTAGCTCCAGGGTAACTCAGGGGAAACTCAGAAAGACTTCAGCTGGCCTCTGCTTTGGCACATCAGCCAGCTCATCACCAAGTAAGCTACAGCATTCTAGCTTCTATCTGAAAGAAACAGTGACCACAATACCCAAAGCCTCAAGTTCTAGGCACAAGAACAGTGAGACAGAGCCCCCTGTGCCCAAGAAGCAGAGATCCACTTTAAAAGCCAGGAAAAGGATGATCATCATGAACAAGAAACAAACCAGAAAAGATAAGACCATAAAATCTTTCTATGGGGACAAGGACCAAAACATGAATACCAAAGAGGTCAGCATTGAGATTGTACTCCCATCTGAAAACTCAGAAGGGAATATGAAAAGGTTTCAAGTCCAAAGAGCATTCTCAGAAGAGTTCAAGAAGGATTTTAAAAGCTAAATTAGGGAAGTAGAAAAAAAATTTTAAAAATATGAAGAAAAGAAATCACGGAAGAATTTCCATGGAAAATTGGACAAATGGAAAAGGAAGCGCAAAAACTAAGTAGAGAAAATAACTCCTTAAAAGGAACAATTGGACAGATAGAAAAGGAGATGCAAAAGTTAACTGAAGAAAACAATTTCATAAAAACTAGAATTGGGAAAGTAAAAGCTAATGACTCTATGAGATATTAAGAGTCAGTTAAATAGAATCTAAAAAATTAAAAGATAGAAGAAAATGTAATATATCTAATTGGAAAAAGAACTGACTTGGAAAATTGATCCAGGAAAGAAAAACTAAGAATTATTTGTCTATCAGAAAGTCATGATTTTTAAAAAGAGCCTGGACAATATCTTCCAAGAAATCATCAAGGAAAACTGCCCAAATATCTAGGTCCAGAGGGCAAAATAGTCATTAAAAGAATCTACCATTCACCTCATGAAAGGGATCCTAAACTGAAAACAGCAAGGAACATCACTGGCAAATTCCAAAACTATCAAGTGAAGGAGAAAATAGTGCAGGCAGACAGAAAGAAACCATTCAAATATTGAGGAACTACAGTCAGGATCACATAGGACCTTGCAGCTTCTACATTAAAAGATCAAAGGAATTGGAATATGATATTCTGCAAAGCAAAGGACCTGGGACTACAAATAAGAATCAATTATCCAGCAAAATTGAGCATAATATTTCAGGCAAGTAGATGGACATTCAATGAAATAAGAGATTTCCAGACCTTCCTGATGAAAAGGTCAGAGCTCAATAGAAAATCGATCTTTAAACACAAGTCTCAAGAGAGACATAAAAAGGTAAATGGAAAAAAAAAACCTTGTATTAAATAAGGGCAAACTGCTGACATCCCTATAAGGGAAGATGATATTTGTTAATCTTGAGAATTGAACATTTATTATGATATATAAAAGGAATTACGTAGATAGAGGGAGTGGGAATAAAGTAAATGATGTGATGATAAAAATGTGATTTAAGGGTGAAAAGGGATTACAATGGGAGATGTGAAAAGGAGAAGGCAGAAAAAGGCAAATTATATCACAGGAAGATACACAAAAACATATTAAAGTAGGGAGAAAGAGGGGAGGGAGGTGAGAAGTGTTTAAGATTTACTCTCATCTGATTTGGTTCAAAGAAGGAACAATAAATCAGTTAAGTATGGAAATCTAACTAGTCCTGTAGGCAGTAGGAAGGGAAGGGGAAAGGAAAAGGGAGAGGAGGCTAAAAGGGAGGGAAGCAGTAGTAAGGGAATAGGGGAATAAAAGGGAGGGAGGCTAAAAGAAGGGAGGGAAGACTGAGGGAGGCAGTGATCAAAAATTAAAATTATTATGGAGGAGAAGGAGAAGAGAGAACTAAAAGCATAAACAAGGGGGAAAGATGATGGAGGGAAAGACACAGATAGTAATCATAACTGTGAATGTGAATGGGATGAATTCTCCCATAAAAGGGAGATGGATAGCAGAATGGGTTAAAAACCATAATCCAGGGGGGTAAGGCCAAGATGGCAGAGTAGAAACATGCATATACTCTAGTGCTTGCCCCACAATCCACAAAATACCTGTAAAAATGACTCTCAACAAATTCTAAAGCAAATGAAGCCACAGAACGACAGAGTGAAAGAGATTTCCAGCCAAAGATAACCTGGAAGGCCAACAGGAAAAATCTATCCCACAGGACTCTGAGTGAAGCAGAGCTCAGCCCTGGCCACATGGCATGGGGAGGAACAGGACCAGAACAGGCCTCCAGGGCAGAATCCCTAGCAGGGAGGGTCCCAGATCACTCAACCCACAACTGACAAAGAAAGTTTCAAAGGTCAGTGGGGGAGGGCTTTCCCAGCTGGGCGAGAATGGAACAGGGGCCCCCAGTACTGGCCCCATGTGGCAGCAGAGGCAGCAACAGCAGGCAGCAGGCAGCTATGGTGGCCAAGGAAGCAGCCTCGGTCCATTGTCCTAGCAGCACAGCTTAAAGCCTCTAGGGGAACTGATCAGGGGATTTGAATCTCAGCCCTCAGTGGCAGCTCCATCCCCACCCAAAGCCCCTGGGAAATTAAGCAGCTGATCTGAATCTCAGCCTTGAGCACTGTTCTGGAGCACTAGGACTCTCCTCTTGACAAAGGGTTCAAAAATCAAGTAACTGGCTGGGAAAATGCCCAAAAAAGGGAAAAACAATAAGACCACAGAAAGTTACTTTCTGGGTGAACAGGTATCTCCTTCCATCCTTTTAGATGAGGAAGAACAATGCATACTGTCAGAGAAAGTCAAGGCTTCTGCCTCCAGTACCTCCAAAATGAATATGAAATGGCCTCAGGCATAGAAGAATTTGAAAAGCAAATCAGCAGCTTGCTAAAGGAGAATCAAAAAATGCTGAGGAAAATAACACCTTTAAAAATAGGTTAACTCAATTGGAAAAAAGAGGTTCAAAATGTCAATGAGGAGAAAAAGGCTTTAAAAAGCAGAATTAGCCAAATGGAAAAGAAGGTCCAGAAGCTCACTGAACAAAATAGTTCTTTAAAAATGAGAGTGGAGTTCAGGGAAGTTAATGACTATGCAATAAACCAAGAAGTTACCCAAAAAAACCCCAAAAGATTAAAAAAATAGAAGATAATGTGAAACATCTCATTGGAAAAACAACTTACTGGAAAATAGATCCAGGAGAGACAATTTAAAAATTATGGGACTACCTGAAAGCCATGATCAAAAAAAGAGACTAGACATTATCTTTCATGAAATTATCAAGGAAAACTGCCCTGATATTCTAGAACCAGAAGGCAAAATAAATATTGAAAGAATCCACTGATCACCTCCTAAAAGCGACTCAAAAAGAAAATTTCTAGCAATATTGTGGCCAAATTTCAGAGTTCTTAGGTCAAGGAAAAAAATTGCAAGCAGCTAGAAAGAGACAATTCAAATATTGTGGAAATACAATGAGGATAACACAGTATCTGGCAGCTTCTACATTAAGGAATCGAAGGGCTTAGAACAGGATATTCCAGAAGTCAAAGGAACTGGAATTAAAACCAAGAATCACCTACCCAGCAAAACTGAGTATCATACTTCAAGGGAAAAAATGGTTTTTCAATGATATAGAGGACTTTCAGGCATTCATGATGAAAAGACCAGAACTGAAAAGAAAATTTCACTTTCAAACACAAGAATCAAGAGAAGTATGACAAGGTAAACAGGAAAGAAATCATAAAAGACTTTCTAAAGTTGGACTGTTTACATTCCTACATGGAAAGATAATATTTGTAACTCTTGAGAGTTTTCTCAGTATTTGGGTAGGTGGAAGGATTACACACACACACACACACACACACACACACACACACACACACACACACACACACACATATAAAGACAAGAGACTACAGATTGAGTTCAAGCAGAAGACATGATATCCACAAAAAATTAAATTAAATTAAAGGGTGAGAGAGGAAAATATTGGGAGGGAAAAGGGAGAAATGGAATGGGGCACACTATCACTGATAAAAGAGATAAGAAAAATCTTGTTCAATGGAGGAGAAAAGGGAAAAGGTGAGAGAGGAAAAGTGAAGCTTACTCTCTTCACATATGACTTAAGGAGGGAATAACATGCTCACTAAATTTGGTATGAAAATCTATCTTACACTACAGGAAAGTAGGGGAGAAAGGGACAAGTGGGGTGAGGGGGATGACAGAAGGGAGGGCAAATGGGAAAAGGGAGTAACTGGAAGTAAATACTTTTGGGAAGGGACAAGGTCAAATGAGAGAATAGAAAAAAAAAGAGGGACAGGGTAGGATGCAGGGCAATATAGTCTTACACAAATGACTATTATGGAAGTCTTTTGCAAAATAACACATATATAACCTGTATTGAATTGCTTGCTTTCTCAATGGGGATGAGTGGGGATGGAAGGAGGGAGAGAAGTTGGAATTCAAAGTATTATGAATGAATGTTGAGAATTGTTATTGCATATAATTGGGAAATAAGACATACAGGTAATGGGGTATAGAAATCTATCTTGCCCTACAAGAAAAGTGAGAAGATGGGGATAAGGGAAGGTTGGGTTGTGATAGAAGGGAGGGCACATTGAGGGAAGGGATAATCAGAATGCTAGGTGTTATGGGCTGGGGGAAGGGGATAGATGAAGAGAAAAATTAGAACTCAAAATTTTGTGGAAATGAATGTCAAAATCTACAAATAAAACCATTTTTAAAAACATAATTCAACAATATGTTGTTTACAAGAAACACATTTGAAACAGAGGGATACACACAGGGTTAAGGTAAAACATTGGAGCAGAATATATTGCACTTCAGCTAATGTAAAAAAAGCAGGGGTAGCAATCCTAATCTTAGACAAAGCAAAAGCAGAAATAGATCTAATCAAAAGACATATGTAAGGAAACTATATCCTGCTAAATTGCACCATAGACAACAAAGCAATTTCATTAGTAAACATATTTGACCCAACTGGTATAGCATCCAAATTCTCAGAGGAAAAATTAAGGGAGTTACAGGAAGAAATAGAGAGAGAAACTATATTAGTTGGGGACCTCAACCTCCCCCTCTCTGAACTTGATAAATCCAACCTCAAAATAAACAAGAAAGAAGTTAAGGAGATGAATAAAACTCTGGATGAGATAGGTGTGATAGCTCTCTGGAGAAAAGTGAGTGGGGATAGAAAGGAATATACCTTTTTCTTGGTGGTACATGGGACATATACAAAAACTGACCATGTACTTGGGCAAGAAAACCTCACAATCCAGTGAAGAAAGGCAGATAATTCATCCTTCTCAGATCATAATGCAATAAAAATTATATGTAATCAAAAGCCATGGAAAGATAAACCAAAAATTAATTGGAAACTAAATGATCTAATCCTAAACAATGAGTTGTTAAAAACAAATCACAGAAACAATCTACAACTTCATTCAAGAAAATGACAATAATGAGACAACCTACCATATTTTACGGGATACTGCAAAAGCAGTTCTTAGGGGAAATTTTATATGTTGGAATGCCCACATGAATAACATAGAGAAAGACGAGATCAATGACTTGGGCATGCAGCTGAAAAAACTCAAAAAAAAAAAAAAAACCAAATTGAAAATCCCCAAGTAAATACCAAATTAGAAATACTGAACATCAAAGGAGAACTTAATAAAATTGAAATTAAGAAAACTATTTAATAAATAAAACTCAGTTGGCTTTATGAAAAAACCAATAAAATCGATAAACTTTTGATCAATTTCATTACAAAAAAAGAAGAAAATGAAATTACAAATATGAAAAATGAAAAGGGTGAACTCACCTCCAATGAGGAGGAATTAAAACAACAATTAGAAATTACTTTGCCCCACTATATGCCCATAAATTATACAATCTAAATGAGGTGGATGAAAATTGTTTTAAAAATGTAAATTACCCAGATGAACAGAAGAGGAAATTGAATACTTAAATAACCCCATTTCAGAAAAAAAATTGAACAAGCCATCAATGAACTCCCTAGGAAAAAACTCTCCAGGGATGGATGGATTTGCAAGTGAATTCTATCAAACATTTAAAGAATAGTTAATTCCAATACTATATAGACTATATGGGAAAATTGGTGAAGGAGTTCTACCAAATTTTTTTTTATGATACAAATATGGTCCTGACTCCTAAACCAGGAAGAGTCAAAACAGAGAAAGAAAATTGTAGACCGATTTCTCTAATGAATATAGATACAAAAATTTTAAATAAGGTATTAGCAAAAAGATACAGCAACTTATCATGAGAATAATGCATTATGATCAGGTAGGATTTATACCAGGAATGCAGGGATGGTTCAATATTAGGAAAACTATCAGTATTATTGATCATATCAACAACAAAACTAATAGAATCCACATGATTATCTCAATAGATGCAGAAAAAGCTTTTGACAAAATACAACATTCCTACTGAAAACATTGGAGAGCGCCGGAATAAATGGAGCTTTCCATAAAATAATAAGCAGTATCTACCTAAAATCATCAGCAAGCATTATTTGCAACGTGGATAAGCTAGATGCACTTCCAATAAGGTCAGCAGTGAAACAGGGATGTCCATTATCACCACTGTTATTCAATATGGTACTAGAAATGTTAGCTTTAGCAACAGGAGAAGAAAAAGAAATTAAAGGAATTAGAACAGGTAAAGAAGAAACTAAGTTATCACTCTTTGCAGATGATATAATGATGTATTTAGAGAATCCCAGAGAATCAAGTACAAAACTATTTGAAATAATAAACAACTTTGGCAAAGTTGCAGTTTACAAAATAAACTCACACAAATCTTTTTCATTTCTATATGTTACTAACAAAGCCCAACAACAAGAGAAAGAAAGATAAATCCCACTTAAAGCTATGGCAGACACTATAAAATATCTGGGAGTCTACCTGCCAAAACAAACTCAGGGACTCTATGAACACAATTACAAAACACTTTTTGCACAAATAAAGTCAGATGTAAGTAAGTGGAAAAATATCAGTTGTTCGTGAGTAGGCCGAGTTAATGTAATAAAAATGACAATTCTACCTAAATTAATTTACTTATTCAGTGCCATATGAATCAAACTACCAGATAATTGTTTTCTAGAGCTAGAGAAAATAATATCAAAATTTATCTGGAAGAACAAAAGGTCCAGAATATAAAGGGAACTATTGAAAAAAAAATGTTAAGGAAATAGCCTAGCCCTACCAGATCTCAAATTGTATTGTAAATCAGCAATCATCAACGTTGGAGAAGATGTGAAAGAGTTGGAACACTAATTCTTTGTTGGGGGAGCTGTGAGCTGATCCAATCATTCTGGAGAGCAATTTGGAACTATGACCAAAGGGCTACAAAAATGTGCATACCCTTTGACACAACAATATCGCTTCTAGAACTGTATCCCAGAGAGATCACAGAAATGGGAAAGGGTCCCACATGTACAAAAATATTTATAGCAGCTCTCTTTGTAGTGGCCAAAAACTGGAAATCAAGGGGATGCCCAGCAATTGGGGAATGGCTGAACAAGTTGTGGTATATGAATGTAATGGAATACTATTTTACTATAGGAAATAAGGAAAAGGAAGACTGCAGAGAGGCCTGGAAGAATTTATATGAATTGATGTTAAGTGAAAGGAGCAGAGCCAGGAGAACTTTGTACACAGCAACAACTATAGTGTGCAAGGAACTTTTCTGGTAGACTTAGTCTTTCACGGCACTGCAAGGACCTAAAAAATTCCCAATGAACTCTTGAGGCAAAACACCTTCCACATCCAGAGAAAGAATTATGGAATTGGATCCCAGAATGCAGCAGACCATTTTCTCTTGTGTTATGTTATGTTTTGTTTTGTTTTATGGTTTCTCCCATTCATTTTAATTCTTCTATGCAATATGACCAAGGTGAAAATGTATTTAATAAGAACATATGTGTAGAACTTATATAAAATTGCACAGCATCTCAGGGAGGGAGTAAAGAGGGGAGGGAGAGGAAAAATTTCAGATGAAGTGATTGTAGAAAACTGGAAACAAATAAAATAATTAATAAAAAAGAAAACTGCCTTCCTTTTATGAATGCAGATATAAGAACCTGTGGTAGCAAGTCCCCTTGTGTATGTTGAGGTGCTGTTATTTACTGATACACTAGCACAGTGCCAGGCACACAGCAGGCACCTAATAAGCACCTGTTGATTGATTAAATGGGCTGAAGAGGAGAACAACACAGAACCTCAGGACCTTTAACACATGTCAAAACTGGTAGTGAAACAACGAGGCCTGATACTCTACTCTGTCTGGGTTTAAAGGAGTAAAACCCTTTACTGATTTTTGGAGTTACTGAAGATCTCTTAGTGATTTTATTTTTGTTCATGGCTCATTTTTTTGTTCAGCATGTATTCTTAGCCTACAAAACATTAAAACACAGAAAACAATTTAAAAAAAGATTTCTACTCCTTAATCAAGCATTTAATGACCTAGGTAACTAGTTGTAATCATGGTACTAGTAAATCTGAGAAATAGTAAAGAATTGGTAAAATCCTTCTATATAAACAGTGGTTAGGCAGCTGTGACTGTCAGACTCCTTTCTTCTCTCTTTTTATTTTATTTGGGATTTGTACCAAGATCTAAGGCTGTGTTTGCATATATTTTGGATTGATGATATATCTACAAAAAATTGTGATGAAGAAAAAAAAGAGAACCTCAATTTCACAATGTCAAAAGTTAAAGTTTTTGTAAGTAAGAGTCAAAAGGATACCCAAATGTTTAATTGCTTTCATAGCCCACAGAGTACATAGGCCTTAGGTTGGGGAGAGAAGAATACTTAATGATTATTATAAAATTCTCAGAGCTCTTAAGAATCATTTAGGATATAAGATTATCAGGAATACTGTTTGTGAGACAAGAAATCAAAAATATTATGCAGTCAGACTGCTTAGGGTGATATAACACGTGGTCAAGAAACTTTTGAAAAGCTCTTTAATTCAATTTGATTATATTCAACAAGCATTTATTCAGCATCCACTATATGCTAGGCATTTTGCTAGGCACCAAGAACAAATCTAGTAAGTCAACGGCATTCAAAGCTGTTCAGAACCTTACCTCCATTTACCTTTCCAATCTTTTTACACTTTACACACCACCCCAAATTCTGTGAGGTAGTGACTTTAGCTTGATTGATGTTCCTCATACAAGACACTTCATCTTCTACCTCTGGGCATTTTCACTGACTGCATTCCATTTGAAGAATTCTCTTCCTCATCATACCTGCCTTCTAGATTCTGTGTGTGTGTGTGTGTGTGTGTGTGTGTGTGTGTGTTCAGTCATTTCAATCATGTCTGACTCTTTGTGACTCCATTTGGAGTTTTCTTGACAAAGATACTAGAGTGGTTGGCCATTTTCTTTTTTTAGCTCCTTTTACAGGTAAGAAAACTGAGGCAGAGAGGGTTAAGTGACTTGCCCAGAGCAACACAGCTAGTATCTAGGGCCAGATTTGAACTCAAGAAGTGAGTCTTCCTGACTCCAGGTCCAGAACTTTATGCACTGTGCCACCGAGCTGGTTTCTAAATTTTCTTGACTTCCTTCAAATCTCAGACAAAATCTACAAGAAGCCTTTCCCAATCCCCTTTAATTCTAACATCTTCCCTCCATTGATTATTTCCAATTTATCCTGTTTATAGTTTGTTGTCCACAGTTGTTTGCATGTTTTCTCTCCTAATAGACTGTGAGATCCTCAAGAGCAGGAACTTTTACTTTTCTTTGTATCTCCAGCATTTAGTACAGTGTTTGGCTCTTAGTAAGGATTTAACTAATATTTATTGGCAATATTATGTACTTACCATGTGCCAGGCCCTGTGCATTCTAATAGAGGAAGACAATATAAAAAATGGAGATGAAAAGAAAGATGAAGGTGAGGAAAAAGGTGTCCAGAGTGTCAAGAATGGAGGTAGGAGAGTTAGGTTTGGATGTTTTCTCAAAATCAAGTTCCAGGAGAAACTCACCAAAGAAAGGATGGAGCTACAAAGCTACTGAGATCAAGGAATCTTCCAAGGTGAGCAAACAACTGAGGCATAGAGGTGAAGTTCAAAGACTCAAGAAGGGAGCCAGGAGAATAGTTAGAAACATGTTAAGAAACAAAGGGATATTCTTATTTCATTGAGAAACTGAATGGTAGAAGAGTGACCCAGAGAAAGAAGAAGGGAAGAATTCAAACTTTGAAAATTGCTTAAAAGGTATAAAACAATTCCTACAGAACTTAATCTTTTTGTGTTACAGACTCCTTAGAAGGTATCTGGTGACAACTATAGACCCTTACTCAAAGTTTTTAAATGCACAAAATGAAATACATATAATTATAAAGGAAATAGCCTGTATTCAAATATAATTTTCAAATTTTTCTCTAAAATGATTAAGAACCCATGCTTAAGAAAGAACATCTCTGGAGGAAATAGCTTCATGAGAACCATGAAATGAGGATGTGAATCTATGGGTGACACCAAATAAAGGGTCAGAGAAAGAAGAAAAGAGTGATGATGATTGGTTAGTTCTTGCTTAGAGGATATGAGACAGCTATTTGTCACCCTGATATAAACAACAGAAATTCTCTTTCTTCCTAAGGCATGTATCCAAGATTTGATGGAGAGCTCTCACAGAATTCTCGAAATTCACAACTGGTAAACACTTATATTGATAAATGTGACAATACCACCAGGGAAATAAAGTAAAGAATCAGAGAAGATGGGTTCAAATTCTGCCTCAGATACTTACTAATCATGTGACCATGGATAAATAATTTTATACCTCTGGGTCTCAGTTCTCAACTATAAAAATGACATGAGTGAACTAGATAGATGGATCAAAGGAGCATAGATTTATATCTAGCAAGGATCTGAGAAGAAATCTGTTACAAGTTTCCTCACTTTACATTAAGGAAATTGAGGCTTAGCAAGATTACTAGCCACATAGCTAGTAAGCATCAGAGAATGTTAACCCAAGTCTTCCTAATTGTAAGTCTAGTGCTGTCTCCACTATGTCACAGTAGCTCTCCCAGCACTTACCTGTAAGGCCCTTTCTTGTTATACATCTCTAAATACGTGATCTACCATTAGGAAATCACTGCTAAAGTTTTACAGAGTCCTAGGGAAAAAAAACTAGGGACTTAAATGATTAAAGGAAGGTGTTTTCTTCATTATCATTGATTTAGAATAGAATATTCAGAAAAGAAAATTAGATTCAGGAATAGAATATTTAGTTAATAAGTTTGTGTCTAAGAATAGGACCTAGGTTTCTGATCTATAGCTTCAAGAAAAAGAGAGATCAGCTATTGGCAAGAGATGGAATGACCCTAACAAAATCATGTGAGTGTGTGTGTGTATGTATATATATACATACATACACACACACACACACACCCACACACAGAGGTGGAGAAAACAGTTGCAATCGTATAACTTAGTTAATGGTCATTTCTAAACTTGGCTCTCCTTTCACACTTTAAAAGAGAAAAAAAATCTAACAAATGAAGTAAAATAATAGGAATCACATAAAGGAAAAGGAAAGAAATCCCTATAAGAAAAAAAATCCCACATAAAAAGCACAAGAGATATTGAAGAAATGAGTAAACAAAAAAGATCTAATGCTATGAAGAAATATCATGAAGCAAAAGCCAATGAATAATTTTGAAATAACTTCAACTAGGTTAATTAGGATAAAACAATCATGCACACCTCAAAGTATTTAAGAGTTTTAATTAAATTATTAAAGGAAATTATAAAGGAAAAAGTTTTAAAAGACAAAAATTAAAGTTTTAGAAGAGAGGGTGAAAATTTTTAGTAATGGACATTCTGCAAAGGGAAATAGCATAGAAAGAACACAGAAATGAAGAGATGCAAGAAGAAATATTAGAGCAAAGTAAAAATACGGTGAAAACTTAAAGTCTCTACAATCAAAGCAATTGACCTTGACACTTACTCAGTGAGATAATCTTAGAATAACTCATATTCCAGAAAATAGGATAACATAAAAGGCTGTTTTTTCAGGAAATTGTGTGAGAAAATTTCTTAGAATTATTAGAATTAGAGACCAAAATATAGATGAATAGAGTATAACTGGAGCCATTAGAAAGGAACCCTAAATTTAACTTGCCCCAAAAGGGGATTCATGGTCAAAAAGAAAGTTTTATAAGATAAAAAGAGAAGATAACCAATTTGCAACAGAATGCCAGATTAAATCAGGACTACTGATTGACACTGAGAAATGAAGAAAATGCTCAATTACGACATATCAAAATCGAAAGGAAAATTTTACTTGTCTAAAGATAGTATCCAGAAAACCCAAATATGTTTCAGGGGAGGGGGGAGGTGAGTTTTCAACAGAATCAATGGCTTCCAATCATTCCTTTTGAGAAAGCTAAGGAGAAAAGAAAAGCTTTTGAAATATAAATTCAGAAGACAAGAGAAATATAATAAATGCAAAAAGTTCAAATAGCCTATAAAGACCAGATGATTCATTTTTCCTATGTTTCAAGGAGAGTAAAACTCTCAATGAAGAACCATTTTTTCTAATGTTAATAAGAAAAAGAGATTAGCTGTAGGCTCAGGTGATCAGAGAAAAAAAGTATCCAAGAGGAGAAAGACAGTAAAAATAAAAAAGTGAACTAACACGTCTGAGAAAAGGGTGGAAGAAAAGAAGTTTTGTGTGAGAAGGTGAAGCCCGGGATGAAAAGCTTCAATAAAAAGAGCAAACAGGTATCGAGGGTCAATTAGAAAGGATAAATAGAGAAGATACAACAATATGGATCATAGATTGAAAAGGGAAGAAGGATCCCAAGTTCATGTTGCTTCAAACAAGGCAAGGTGTAGGTGCCTAGAGCTGATTTTTTTTTTAAAGATGTAATCTAATAGAATTTCATGAAAAAATGAACTTCAAAATTATAACCTTGGATGTTAATATAACATAATGTAATGTAAAATTGACCCTTAAATTGAAAGAACAACAAAATAGAAAATGAAGCAGGTTAGACAAAAATCTCATTTGGTATTACAATGGAGAACTAGAATAAAACTTATATTTCACTTAAATAAAAAGTGAAAACATGATTGCAGATGATATTACAGCATAAATACCATCAAAAGATAAAAATGAGAAAACTACCTTATTTGAAGTACCATAAATAATGGAAGTTAGTTATAAAGGGTATGTGAGCTTAGATTTAGAATTTCACTGGCATTAAGAGTTCCCAATAACAAATCTGCCTTTGCCAACGCAGACTGAAAAAGATTCTGAGACTTAGAATTGTGAGGGTACACTGAAAGTGTACTTGATCAGGATTGCACAACCAGGATGTGTCAGGAAGATTACATGAATCTGCATCATACTGACATTAAAGCCATCATGCTGCTTTTCCATAATGAAAAAGAAATATCAATTTAAGATGTGTATAGCAAGTAGCATAGCATCTAAATGCTTAAAAGATAATTAAATTGATTTTTTAAGAAGCTAGACATTCTATAGGTAATAACCAATAATACTCCCTCAATTCAATAATATATCAATTGAATAATACAATAAACAGTACAATATAAATTTTACATTAAAGAAAAATAAACAGTTTTCTTATAAATGGAAAAGATCATAGAATTCAATAAGCTATGGGCTAATTTGATTTTTAATGTTTGGGAAGTAATTTATCAAGATAAAAAGTGAAAAGAACAAATTCATAATGAAAAGAAATAAATAAAATTATCAAAAATTAAAGTAATCAATTAAATCTCAATAAAAAAGAAAAGTTAGATAAAAGTAATTAATATATGCAAAAAATGTGAAACAACTGAATTAAGAAAACAGCAAAATTAGCAATACAAGAAGTAGAAAGTCTAACTCTAACCTCAAACAGAGAAATTGTGCAAACCGTAAGTGAATTTGAGAGATAACAATTTCACAGAAAGAGTACTAGGGGAGCAAAGGAATGAGATGCCATGGGATCAATCCCAACTTTGCTGCTGATTATCTGCAAAACCTTAGAAATGTCACTTAATGTCTCTGGGACTCAATTTTATCATCTGTGAAATGCAGGGATTGGACTAGATGATCTTCAAGGTCTCTGCCAGTTCTGGAGTTATAATCCCATAGACTCTTGAAGGAAAACATCTGAGTCCATGTGAATTTACAAATGTATTATATTAAAAATGTAAAGATGAATGTATTGCATAAATTGTTCACAAAAATAAGGAGTTCAAAGGTAGTTAAAATCCTGTAGGAAATAATGCACCCCAGATATTTAATCTGAGAAACAAATTAGAAAAATAAAATCATAAATCAACTTTTATCACTCATGCATATCATCGCTAGATATATATCTCAAAGACATCCAAAAAAGAGGGGAAAGGACCTGTTTGTACAAAAATTTTTATAACAGCTCTTTTTCCCCAACTGAGGAAGGGCTAAACAAGCTGTGGCATATGATTGTAGTGGAATACGATTGTGGTAAAAGAAATAACAAGCAGAATAATTTCAAAAACCCTGGAAAGCCTTACATGAACTCATGTATAGTGAAGTGAACAGAATGAGGAGAAAATTGTGTACACTACCAGCAATATTGTGTGTTGATCATCTACAAATGACTTTACTATTCTCTTAACTATTCTTAACTATTGCAGCAATGCCATGATCCAAGACAATCCCAAAGGACTAATGGTGGATACTATCCAATTCCAGAGAAATAACTGATACTGATTGAATACAGACTGAAGCATGCTATTTTTCACTTTTTTCATTTTTTTGTATTTGAATTGTCTTGTACGAAATGACTAACATAGAAATGTTTTACGTAATTGCACATGTGTAACCTATTGCTTACCATCTCAGGGTGGGAGAAAGGGGAGGAAAAGAAAGGACAGAATTTGGAACTCAAAACTTCAAATTAAAATGTTATAAATTGGGAGGAAAGCTATAGCAATATATCAAAATATTATTCACTAAGGCCACATTGAATATTAAAAGAGAAAAATTATTAACATAATTATTCTTATTAATAACAAAAACAAAATCATTTATAATAATTATGTAATATATAACTTATATTATTAAAATAATATAGAATATAGCTCGGATAAAAATGACATCCAAAATTTATCCAGAAATTGATATAAATCTGTAAATTAGGAGACATTTTCCCAATTGAAAAATGGTCAAAGCACATCAACTATTCCAAAAATCAAGCCATCAACCTGAAAAAATTTTTAAATCTAATAATCAGAGAAATATAAATTTTAATAATTCAGAGATATTATATTACACCCATAAATAAGAAAAAATACAAAGTAAATGTAAGGGCTATGGAAAAAGAAGCTGATTCAACTGATCCTGCTGATGTTGTGATTCTTTTGTTAACCATTTTGAAAAACTTTTTATGTGGAAAAAAAAAGGTTACTAAACCATTTATATCCCTTTATCCAGAGCCATCAGTACTGGGATTATAAGCAAACCAAGTTTCTAGGCCGAACCTAACAATCCAGTCCCTTGGTAATTTATGTTCATCATTAAAATCTATTGAGATATTCACAGGTCATTCAACAGTTAACAAAAGAAGATTTACTTAGCCATAGTCAGAGAAAGATGTAAATGCACTATATAAATCTAGGTCACCATGAAATGACTCAGTTTAGCAAAATACCTTTGTCTAAGATATTCATCATTTTTAATACCATCAGAGAGGATGCTATAGCAAATTGTGATTGTCCTCAGGCAACCAGAAGTGATGTCAAGAGCCTGGGCCTTTAAAGTTATGCACGGATCAAGTATCAAGGATTGTTTCTGTGACTGCTGAGGAAAAACTAACTTGCATGAGATGGGATTCAGATATTACTCTTAGCACAGGCCTCCCCTTGACAGTAAGGGTCTTTTAGAGAAGCTGTCTCCACTTAAAAGATGTTGGGACTATTAATAGTCAGCCTTGAATGCTTGTATTCAAGAAGCCTCATAGATACCACACTAAGGAAGGAAAAGGAAAGTTAAAATAGAATCATAACAAAACCAAAACACAACAATACTACAGTTCTATGGAGTAATGACTGAATATGATAGAACAAAGACCAGAAATCCCAGGTTTCTTTTGCTCCCATCCTCCTATTGGAAAGAGTACATGCAAGATCTCAATGATCACATCTATATGGTAGGTAATGCTAAATCTCCACCATTCCCAGTAGGTCTCTCAATGCAAAAACAAAAAGATAATAAGCAGGACCAGCATAAAGAAAATCATGGCAAAATCAAAAACAATCCCACTTCCTATGTAACCAGTGACTCTCACCATGGGTCAGGGAGAATTACCCTGTACTCCCACTGTCCTTGACCTTCCAGCCAGGGCCTCCATTTCCCCAGGAGTTCCATGAGTGTAGGAAAGTAAATACAAATTTCTGCCCAATGACAGGCCTCCTTTGGGGAGGAGGGATAGGTTACACATGTCTTCCTCCCCATGTTGCCGAAAAGTAAGTTCCTCCAAACAATGACATGCCTTGGTCCTCCAAGCCTTCTCTGAGGGGTAGGGGGAATTGTACAATCATCACTGAGTATTGTGCTGCCAAAACTATAGGGGGACTAGTCTTAGATTGCAGTAAGCAATAGATTATAGTATATCTATCTTTTCCTACTCTCCATTCTCCTACCACATTTCTATGACTGGGTTCCATTCTCCTTTCCATTCTGCTGCTTAGGCTAATTCTACTCTGTGCTGTTTGCACTCCTAATGAAGCCAAGATCTCTTTCCTCTGTTTCCTAGTTACCACTGCTAGGGTCTACATTTCTACTCATACTTCTGAGATCAATTACTACCCATGTGTGCCAGAGACTGAGTGCAATCTCAGGTGCTGCCACTGTCCATCCTCCCTATCCTGTATTAGGGAAGACCTGCACATTGCTGGGCATGAACAGGTTTATTGTTGCAGGCCTAGATTCTGTTCCACTGTATTGCTAAGGCCTGACTCTTCCATCACTACCATCTATGATGCTGAATAAGCATTTCCTCTCTATGACCAATTCTGACTCCACCCTGCCACCTCGAGTGTCACAGTCCTAATATGGTCCACCACAGTTGATGAGGTGATGATCTGCCACATAAGATAGATCAAGCTACTCCAAAGGACTCTGGTCTTTTCTGCAGGAGTTTAGGTTTCCCTTCCAATGGAGGGGTACTTCCCTCCAATGCACAAAATGCTGCTGCTAGTCAGCCTTAATTAAGAGGCAGAGGAGCTCCTGACATGTTAAAGTAGATTGGCTACCACCAAAAATAAGAATAGTACTACATTTTCACATTTTTATCACTGACTTATGAATGGCTATATGGCATATTGAATAGGGAGTGAGCTTTGGTGGCAGGAAGACAAAGATTCGAGTCCTGCCTCTGACACAAACTGGCTGTGTGACCCTGAGAAAAACATATCTCCAATACAGAAGGCTACATAGAAAATGCTCATCTTTATTGATAGAATCTAATGATCACTCCCATCAAGATCCTCCCTAGACCCCTCTCCCAATCACCCCAGATTACTTGGCCAACTCCAGATCCCTCTTACAGTCTTTCTTCATGTAAGATTCATCTTAGCCTCCATGAAGGGGCTCAGATTCAATCTGGCCTGCTTGTCAATACAAGCATCACAAATGTTCAGATTCCTTAAGAGTCTGGCCAATATGGTGGATCTTTAATAAACTTTGTTCTTCTTTGACTGAAAAAAAAAAGAATCCCATTATCAATCCAAGAATTTCCTGTACCAATGAAATCATAGATCCAGTCTCCATCCTTAGCAATGACTTGGATAATAGTATTGCTGGAAGGACAGCTGACAACACTGGTTGACTGTGAGAATACAAAAAGATTTTGATTAGCTATTGAATTGGGTTTCATTTACAAAAAAAAAACAAAACAGTAGGAACAACATAAAGTCTTTTACTGGAGTTGAAAAAGTCAACATTCCAAATCCAAGATGGAAGAAGCAAGAGAAGAGAGCAGTTTGTCTTTGAAAAAAAGAAAAAAAAAGATTTTTAGTGGACTACAAATTTAGTATGTCAGTATTGTGACATAGCAGTAAAAAAAAAAATACAAATATTTCTTGGACTTTATTGAAAGGCATAGCTGTTACATAGCAGAGGGGAGAGAGGGGGAGATAAGAGGGGAGTGGAAAATAAGGGGAGATGGAGAGATATTTAAGGAGTAATTCCCTGAGACTTCTACTTAAGCCTAAGGTCTTTGCTGGAGGGTGGGGGGGAGAGTGGAAGGAGGAGAGGGAAGGAAAAGGGGAAAGAAAGGGGAAGGGAGAGAGGTTTCTAGGAGGGATAACCTGAAGAGTGCCCAGGATAGATTAAATTGGATGATAAAGGGCCTTGAATCCTCATAATATAACGATTGAAGAAACTAAGGATTTTGTACCTGAAAATAAGACAAGGAAGAGTCATGATAGGCATTTTGAAAAATTTGAATGTCTGTCATGAGACTGAACATGCTTTGTCAGCAGCAAAACATGGAAGTTGCAGAGTGAAATATAGTCTTAATTTCAAGAAAAAACTAACTCATAATTAGAGTTATTCAAAATAGAATGGGTTGCATCAATAGGTAGTGAGTTTCCCCCTCAGTGGGGTTCTTCCTTCAAGTAGAACTGAATGACCAATAGGCAGATATATTGCAATATGAATTCTTTTTGAAGTATGGGTTGAATTAAATATTCCTTACAACTCTAAAATTTCCATAATTCCATGATTTTGTGATAGTAACATTATAGTGAGGATCAATGGGGATAGAAAGGAAATTGATAATTTGGCAGGGGGTGGGGTGGGATCAGGGCCATAATTAGCCAAAATTGTGCCACTGACTAATTCAGTTTCGGGAGGTCCAGGTACAAGTCCCAGAACTCAGTTCCAACAAGGGTAGAGTCATGGATTGAGGAGCAGGGAATGAGACCATCGCCCAGACAGTACATGCCTGAAACGGAATTACTACATATGATCAACACATGGTAAGCACTGCATGCTTTGAGCATGTTTTGATTTATTATATTTTATTCATGTATATTTGTCTATTCAGCATCATGTATACATTGTACATGTGCTTATCTATTAGTCTTACATATTTCTATTGTTTATGTGCACCTACAATGCTATTGATTCATGCTTTGTTATTCTGTAAGCATAGTGGTGTTACTACTGCTTGCTGTTGTGCGTATCTGCTTGTTTTCTATGGATATTCATGCACTGCTATGACATGCACTTAATATTTCCAGTGAATAATTTAAACAATGAGTTATTCTGTCAAGCACTACTTTATACTGTGCTATTATAAGTATTGTTGATATATATTTGTTGTGAAAGGCTGCCTGAGATGGTTTCCTGGGAGTGTAGATTAATCATCCCTGTTGTATTAAGTGCTGATATCCATTTTTACATATAATTACAAGTAATATAAAGACTGTGATTAATATTGCAAAAGTGATGCTGTGATATGGAATGTCAAGTAACTACTGTGGATTTAGCAAGGGACTACAAAATTTCTGACCCTAGGGATGAATGTAGAATATTCTCTTAGCATTTGCTGGGGAACTTCTTCGACTTTTGACTAGGGCTAGACTCTGACACACTGGCCAGTCCAATCATCATGGAGCAGGAGGGAGGAAGCTATGCAAGAAAAGATGCATCAAGAACAATACCAGAAAAGAAAGAATGTAAGCACCAGGCTGCACATTCAGGAGCATCCACCATTTCAGACAATTGGCCAGTCAATAAACATTTATTGAGTGCTGTGCAGTGTACTAATACTGGGAGATACAAATGCATAAAAGGAAGACAATCTCTGACCACAAGGAGCTTTCAACTGAATGGAAGAACATGGGGTAAGAGGAGAAGGAAAGGTACCCACCATGGGGGGCATAACAAAGACAAAAGGAGTGAAGACAGATGGGAAACTAATAGATGGATGGGCTTAGTGCCCTCCTCAAATGGAGATTATGAGAGGAGCTCTTTGTTTCTTCCCTTTAATCAGAGGGTTGAGTACAAGGGGCAGAGGGTACCGATGAAGTATCAGTACCAAGGCTGATGTGATCTTACAGGAGGATGATGTTCCTTCAGGCATGATGAAGTCTAAAGGAAGGCAGCCACGTGGAAATATAATTTCCTTTAATCTGCCCTGGTCGAGGCATATTTGACATAATATACTTGGTTCTGGATACCACATTTTAGGAAATTTACAGACAAATTGGAGCATGTACAGAAGAAGGTGATCCAAATGATGAAAGGACTGGTGAACATGTCATATGGGGATTTGTTGAAGGAAATAGAGATATTTAACCTAGAAAACAGAAGACTTAGGGAACATATGAAAATTGTTTTCAACCCTCACAAGAGCTATTATGCAAGAGAGGGACTGGACTTGTTCAGTTTAGCTTCTGAGGGTAGAACTACTAATGGGCAGAAATTAGAGAGGCAAATGTGGTCTCAATGTCAGGAAAACTTCCTCACACTTGGAGCTGTCCAAAAATGACAAGGGATGGTTTGGTAAGAAGTTGGTCCCCTTTAACTGAACACTGAAAAACATTCTTGTTAGGGATGCCATAGAAAAGATTGTTGATTAAGTACTGAATTTACTAGATGGCTTCTGAAGTCTCTTCCAGGTTTTAAATTGTACAATTCTCTGACTGAACTCTATCCTATTCCTGACTCATAAAAGGAAGAAATAACCACACAGGATTCTTCAACATCCTTTTACCTATAATATTCAACTTAAACAATGTGGTAACATTCCTGGGTAGCACTCAAAATGACCACATTAGAAATAATCAATGGAATGAAATGAAATCCTTATATATTTCTGTCTTATTTCTAGTGAATCTGAGATCTCAAATATTTCATTTTTCATATTAAGGATATCTGGTTTGTCTCTCAAACAAAGAGAGTTCTCTCCTGGGGAACCCCTTGGTTCATCAGTCCAGTGAACAAAAGTTGAAAAGTTATTTTAATGAGGTATTCTATAATGCCCTCATCCAAAACATCAAGCTATCTTTGAAGGCAATATTGTTAATTTTCCTTGAAAAGTTCAATGCTCTTCCAACTATAATTCCAAACTCTTTTATTTAGCCAAAAGATCTGTATTTATTCAGCTGTATATAAGTGGTGTTTCCTTTTCATATTACATATGCTACACACACACCAAAACTACAGTAATAAACATCAGGGTGTTATTGGAATGATGCAAAGTTCTGACAGCATTAACAAATTGTTCTTACTATTCAAATGCCATCATGCAGATGATTTTCACATCATTAATTACAGTGATTGTCAAGAAATGTCAGAATTGTAATCTTTTTCACGAAAACTGTGGTTTTTGAAAATAATGGCTTGTTAAATGGGATTATATAAATGTCTGATTAGCGAACTAGTACACAGTTATTGTGGAAGAAACTATTATTTAGGTACTAGCTGAGTGCAATCATGAAATAGTGTCAAAGCACTATATTCCATTTTTAATGTTCTATAAAATGGATCATATTATGTTGCCATGGTGAAATTTGTCTCTAGGTACAAAGGTATTTCAAAGGGTTTTTCAACTTTAGTTCTTTCAGTGAATTAAATCTTATATGGGAAGTAGGACAACTTGATCTCAAATGGTCATGTATGAGGATGACACCATCATTCATAAGTGATCGTCAATTACAAAGTAAATTATGTACTTTTTAGAAGTGTTTCCAATATTTCTGTACATATTTTTCCACCATCATGGAAACTGAAGTTTCAGGACACCTGCATCATGCTGTTATTTGGAAGAAAACAAACATTCAAGTGGCAGGTTTTTAGGCCACATTGCCAACATAGCAGATGTAGACAGATGTTCATTTCTCTTTGCAATCTGTATCTCTTTTGAGTATAGAGTTTTTCCCTCACAACTTCAAAGAAAGCTTAGAGCACTTAAGAGAGGTATAATTATAAGAATTGTAAACATGACAACCTAGACTCATGTCAGAGGTTATGAAGCTACAGAAAGTAACCTACAGTGATATGTAATAATAAAACATTATGCTGCACAGGCATTTCAAAGTTAATCAATATAGGACATCGACCTATGGTGGGAAGAACCATTGCTTTAACCACTCTGAAAAGGATATACACAGAACAAAGAGCATACTAAGTTTGGTTTTACATAACTTTCCAAGTCATCATTCATTTTTAAAGTTCTGAATACAGTAGAATCGATTCAAGTCCTTCTTAATGTTTCTTAAATTGCATAACTTTCTGTTACAAAATATAAATAGAGTCACACGAAAAAGGGTAGAAGAATGTCCAAAATCTCCTAGTCTATCTCTCTGTCTCCTTGGAAAGGGTAGCTAGATCACTGAAAATAAGTATATTTAAAGATAATGAGTAAGGACAGTTATTTGTGAGAAAAAATGTCTCTGAGCCCTTTTAGTTATCTCCCAGCTCTAAAGACTTTCCTTAACTTCCATCCAAAGCCCTCATCCTTCAATTAAAGTTTGTTTTGCTTTGAAAGTCATGAAAACCTGGCTTCTCTCAGAAGACATTCTATTCCTAGTCACCCTCTTCAGTTCTGGGCACTCCTCTCATGCCTTTGTACACATTGGGCCAGGATAAGGAGTGGGCATACTTACTACTTCACATTACCATGACTAGACTTTCCTTCCCTTAGTAACCTCTCCTCCTTTAAGATAAATTCCATTCAGCTATATAACCCATGCCACAACCTTGATGTAGTCATCTACTGGCCACCAGGTCTACATCATTACTCTTTATCTCCTCCTTTACTCCAGTCTCTGATGAGAAACTGGACTTTTGCTTTCTCAAGGTCAATCCATGACCTTGTGCTTTTGACCACATTCCCTGCCATCCCTTCCAGGAGCCTAGATCTTTGATAATTCCATTTCTTGTTTTCAGTGTCTCCTTGCCTGCTGATTATGTTTCCAGGCCTCCTTTGCCTTAATAAACCCTTCATTTAATCCTACATTCCTTTCAGATCACTGTCATATCTCTTCCCCTTTTCACAAACTTCTAGAGAGTTACTTCTAATTCCTCATCCGCCACTAACTTCTTAACTTTTTCCAATTTGACTTCCAACACCATTCAAAGAAAACTGCTCTTTTCAATTGCTAAATACCTCTGTTAAATCCAGTGGTCACTTCTTAATCCTCATTCTAGTTGACTTCCTGCAACTTTTGACAACTCCTTGATATTTTCTCTTTCTTTGGCTTCTGTTACATTGTTTTGTCTTGGTTTTCCTTCTACCAGTCACATTGCCCTTCAGTATCATTTACTAAATTATCTTCTATCTTCATCCATTAAATGGGCATTCCACAAGGTTCTAACCTTTGCTCTCTTTTTCTCTATATATTCTCTATCTTGTGATATCATAAACTTTTATAAGTTCAAGGATCATCTCTATATAAATGATCATGTACACACACACACACACACACACACACACACACACACACACACAAAATGCGTGTATCCAGTCCTAAACTTCTTTCTGGAATCCAGTCCCACATTTTCAATGCCTGTGAAATATGTCTACCTGGCTGTTCAGTTGGCATCTCAAAGTCAACATACCCAAGTTAGAACTCATTCCACTCACCACTCAAACTCACAATCCAGGTTCATAACCTCCCAGGCAGTCTTGATTTCCCTCTCCTTCAACCCCCATTATCTAATCAGTTACCAGGTCTTATCCATTGTATCTCTATAATAGTTAATAACTCTATCTCTTTTCTTTTGCTCACACAACAATCACCATATTTCATACCCACAACATTTGTAACTTAGACCAATTCAATCACCTTATAGTCAATCAGAGGGATCCCAGTCTCTAACCTTTTGTAAACTGTCTTCCACATAACTGCTAAAAGAATTTCTCTACATAAGAGGCCTGGCCATTGCATTCCTCTATTTAAAAAAAAAATCTTTATTAATTCCTATTGCCTTCATATTGGACTACAAGTTCCTCAGCTCAGCATTTAAAGCCTTTCATAATCTGGGTCCCATTTACCTTTTGAGACTTTTTTCAAAGTGTTTCCCTCCACATATTTGATGTTCCAACCATATTAAGCTCATAGCTAAAATTTCATCTTTTGACCTCCATGATTTCTTTACACAAACTGACCCACGTGCCTGGAATGTGCTTCTTCTTTACCTTTTAGAACCCTTAATTTCCTGCCATGTTTAACTCAGGTACCATCTCCTTTCCACATTGTTCCCAGTATATTCTGACATTTATTTAGCTGTGGATATGACGCCTCGCACACTGTAGTTATTTATTAACTACATTTCACTTATTATTTTTAGTTAATTTAATTTAATTTACTTGTTATTTTTGAAATATTTGTTATTTGTTGAAATTATTAGAATATTTTATCAGTCAACATATAAAGTCTCCTAAGAATCTTGATTCCTTATTGAGTCTTAGTTTCCCTTTATTTTCAAAATGGAATCCTTTAACATTTATTTATTTACATTTTTGAAGGGACATGAAGATAAAAGAATGTTGTTTTAGTGTGTACACACAAAAACACACGTGTATGCATATCTGTACACACATATGTATGTATATGGTCATCAATTGGGAAGTGGTTGACAAGTTGTGCTATATGATTGTGATGGAATACTACTGTGCTATAAGAAGTGATGAGCTCAATGATTTCAGAAAAATGTGGGAAAATTTCCATGAAATATTAAAAAATGAAATGAGTGGAACCAAGAGAACACTGCATACAGTTAACAGCAGCATTGTTTTAAGAATGGTTTTAAATGAATAAGTAATTTTGTCTATTATAAATACCAAGATTAACTTATGAAGAAAGATGCTATCTACATCCAGAGAAAGAATTGATAAATAGAAGTATGGATAGAATAATTTTACATGCATATATGTATGTATATACACATATATGTGTATATACATGTGTGTATAATGTATACATATATGCCTATTTGCGTCTAATGGTAACCATCTCTAAGGTGGGGGGGAAGGGAAGAAAAAAAGAATAAAAAGAAATTTACATGATAATTTTGTGGTATAATTGAAAGGAATATCAAGTCGTGGGTAGTAGATTTGCGTTTCATGTACAATCATCTTTTTTACTGTACTGTCATGCAAATGTTTATTTTATTCCATAAATTAAAAATTAAATTAAAAAAATCATTTGAGAAAATGAAGCCTATCAAATGGAGAAAAATCACCAAAATTCCACTTTTCAGAAGCTTCAGAAAATGAAAATTCTGAATTAAATACTCAATACAGTGCATATGGCTTTATTTTCAAATAATCAGTCTTACCGTATGGGTACTTATCTTCAGTTGTGTAAATTTCAGTACCATCTCTAAATAAGCTGTAAGTGAGCCAGTGGGCATTTGGGGAATCAGGTGGATGCCAGGAGAGATTGATAGTAGAAGAACTTTGAACTTGTCCTCTGGGTGGAGGTTGCTGGGATGGAGCTAGATTACAATGAAGAGAGCATTTATAAACAAAGGCAATCAATAAACACGCAAGTAAACTGGAGTGAAATCAGCAGCCAAGAGGTCTTTCTGATTCAGAATTACTTTATCAAAAAGACATGTGGTTTACCAAGACATTAATAAACAAAGCTAATGTATCATGAGCTCTCTGAAACAAAGCTTTTTATCTATCAACATAAAACAAATCAGTAGGTCAAAGTAGCTGACATAAATTTAGTTGAAAAACCCACCAAAGTCTATGATCATAAATGCCAAAATTTTCTAAGAGCTTTCTTCCTGACCCTTATTTTCAGAGTTTATCCAAAGATGGATAGTCTTATCATACATCTGCTTAATTCACTTATATCCCCCAAATGACTGAGTTTAATTGAAACTGAAATTTTAAGCAATGTAATTTCTTGACTTTTTAAAGGAAATTTTCTATTACATTGCTGCAACAGTCATCTCACATCTCATTTCACAAAGTAAAAATGATCCTATTTGGGGGTATGTATGGCTATTGATCTTAAATTGCAGAGTTACTATCACAAAGCAACAGACATACACACTCAATGTAACTATTGAATGATGAGATGACATACCCCAAGGCCAGATGGGAAAATCCATCTCATTGCTTTATAGACAGGAAAACAACCACACAGTAAATGCTTACCATGTGCCAAGAACTGAGTTAAGCCCTGAAGATATAAATAGAAGCAGAAATAAAGGCAGTCCTTGCCCTCAGGGACCTTCCATTCTAAGGAAGGAAAATAACTATATCACATTTATGACTAAATAACTACCTCATGGAATCCTAGCATCCCCAGGGTAGAAAAAATTTTGGAGATCATGTAGTGCAAAACCCTGTGTGTGGAAAGAATATATTCTCTCTCTCTCTCTCTCTCTCTCTCTCTCTCTCTCTCTCTCTCTCTCTCTCTCTCTCTCTCTCTCTCTCTCTCTCTCTCCTCTCATTCTCTGTTTCTTCTTTTCAAATATACAACACAATCACCCCATTTTTCCTCTTTCGGATCCACAAGTTCATAGATTTTAAACTGAAAGAGACCTTAGATGACATATACTCCAATCCCCTTATGTTACAGATTGAGAAATTGAGGTCAAGTGTGCTTAGATGACCTGTTAAAAGTCACATGGTTAATAAGTAGCACAGCTGGGATTCAAGTCCAGGTCCTCTGACTTCAAATCCAGGATTCTTCCTGTTATAGCAGGTGTCATATCAGTCACTTGATTGTCATTTCCATCATGTCCACAAGAAAAAGAGAAGTATTTTCTTACCTTTCCAAAAGTCAATTCTATATACCCCTTCCACACTCACACATGACACCCACAAATTTGCAATAAAGATTTGTCAAACCACAAAATACATTTAGCTGGATGCCATGATAATAACAACATAAAAATGAATGTTGAAGACTATCTTTACATGTAATTTTAAAAAATAAAATGCTAACAAGTGGGAAAAATAATAATAGCTAGTATTTACAAAATACTTTAAAGTTTGCAAAGTGCTTTACAAATATTATCTCACTTTATCCTCACAACAATCCTGGTAGTGGATGCTATTGTGATCCTCATTTTATAGGTGAGGAAACTGAGGCAAAAAGAGGTTTAGTGACACATCCAACGTCATACAATTAGGAAGTATCTGAGACTGAATTTGATCTCATGTCTGACTGATTGCAATTCATTATGCCACTTCACCTGTCTCTAATGTAGTTTGCTGACATATTTTCCTGCCTCATTTCAATCCCCACAAACACTTTGCATCTGTTACTACTTCTGCCATGAAATTTAAAATCTAAGAATCATATACAGTGAGAAAGAGTAGCAGAATTTTTGGATAAAGGTTTTCCAATAGATTTCATTGCTGATTCATCCGTACTAAAGGGAATTCCAAAATTATGGGCAATAATAATATATTTATATAGCCCTTTAAGGTTTAAGAAGCACTCACCTCACAACCCCCATTTTATAGATTAAGAAGACAAGTCTCAGAAAAGTGAAGTGATTTGCCAATGCTCACACCTAAGATTATGCCAGAGGCAGAATTCAAAAGGGTTCTCCTGATTCCAGGTCTAGTATGCTATACTCCAGGCTGCCTCCATATCAGTGCAATAACCTAAAAATATTTTAAGACAATTGAAATGAGAAAGGAATTTCAAAATCAATTAATTTGAAATGTAGAGAGTTCCAGACCAGTTCCAGACATACCTACACCTCCAAAATGACACCTCTGCTAGCCTGATAGCTAGTGTCAAGGTTGCTTTCTGAAGAAGCATTTAGATGGATATTCATTCCTCCCCTTCCCTTGACCTGGGCTTTTTCTTTCTTAGGTCACAATTCCTACAGACCATGAACCTGGATGAATATGGATCTAAAGGAAGAGTAAGTAGCACTAATGATGACATATGAAAATACAACTGTTGACAACCGGCACCCTATACTTAAAGACCTAGGGGGCTTGCCCTTGGCAAAATCTCCTTTGCTGACTGAGTACTGGTAGTTTATTTGATCCCTTCAGTAGGTCTATATTTAGGCCTCTGAACTCAACTGTCTTTAATTGCTCAAAAAAGTTATGAGACTCAGCTGTCTTATCTGTAGCCATCCAAAAAGGCCAGCAATTCTTGTCTACTTAGTATTTCTAGCTTATCGTGGAAAAAAAGGAGACTAATTCTAGTCACCTTTATGTATATGAGAAACAATATGTGTGTGAACAGAAAGAGAGAAAGGAAGGGAGGAAGGAAGGAAGGAATGTTACATATGCAAATTATTATTATCATCAGTATTATTAATTATCTAGCTATCTGCATATAATCAGAAACATGGAAGATAAAAGAGGTAGAAAAATTGACCTTAACACTGTCTTTCAGCTTCCTACAACTCTCAGAAGACTGTTGAAGTCTCACACCTAAGGTCCTAGAAAATGAAAGCCAAAATGATGATCTTCATGGAATAAAAATTTCCTTGGTAACAAGAGTTCATCTCATTTAGTCTTTCAAACATTTACAGATGATTACTTGTTGTGATAGCCTCCGACTAGAATCTTGTCAGATTTCACAGTCTAAGCAAACCATGCTGGATGGCAGTGAAATGAGAAATTTTGAAAATTCAAAGACTGAAGTCTAATGATTCAATGAGTACCACTCGACTTTCTGAGGAGGCAATTTAAAGTCCCAATTGAGAAAGCTCTTGGGTCAGAAAAGACATCATATGAGCTCAGTGGTACTCTGGGTAAATGTGAGTTCTTCCAAACCCTTAAGAAGTTTTAAAAATTATAAAGTTAGCATGATATAAGTTGCCACAATGTGACCAGTAGCACATTTTAATTTGATGTTCCTAAGTCAAATTCAACAAGAGGACCTTTTCCAGATGACTGCCCCCAGATAGTATTGGCATACATCCTGAGGGATCCTTTCTTTCAGGGGTCCCCAGAACTGGAAGAGTTTTCTTAGGCAATAAATACACCGTCTAATCCTAACTAAATTTTAACCAAGCAATTTCTTAAAGGGGAAGGCATTTTTTTCAAATTTCACAAACCTTAAGCCTTAATAATTAAATACTATAAAATAAGAGAAGCTTAGTATAGTAGGATCTTGCTAATTTCCCTGTCAATCAATAATGAGATTCAATATATTTATTAAGTGAAATACAGTTCAAGAATCAAAGAATGACTCGGTCACATAACCAATGACCATGACCTTTGTCTGAGATAATTCTTAATACTTTATCTCATGATCAAAGAATAAGC
The DNA here is from genome assembly GCF_028372415.1 of Notamacropus eugenii. Classification (NCBI taxonomy): domain Eukaryota; kingdom Metazoa; phylum Chordata; class Mammalia; order Diprotodontia; family Macropodidae; genus Notamacropus; species Notamacropus eugenii. Next base: position 421,275,261 of record NC_092873.1, on the reverse strand, counting down.
TCGTAGACTTTGGGAGATGATATTATATGGGAAAGCAAAGTTGGGACATGTGCCCAATATTCCCACAAAATTCCTGCTATCTATGTTTATATTGAAGTGAATCAGAACAAGTAACAAGGCCCTCAGAATTTCTTAGCACTAGGTATGTTTAATGCCAATACTAGATTCAGGCGGAAAAATTTCACCCAAATCCATATCCAAAAGGTACATTTGAAATAAGCTAAAACCAGTATTGTGTAACAGAAAAAAATTAAACTTTGCATTTGGAGCCATTGGTTTTGGTCTCAGATCTGCCCCTAAAGGGTCATGTGACTTCATGGACCTCAGTTTCCTTGTTTGTAAAATGAAAAGGTTGGGTGAAATAATCTCTGAAATCTCTTTTAGTTTTGGTATCAGTTTATATGTTTAATCAATAACAATGAAAAAAATTTGTTAAATGACTACCATGACCCATATGCTATATTAATAAGCACAGACATCGAATAAAATAATTTCCCACATATAAGCACATAAAGACATAGACATTCACAATGGTACTTTTGAGACAACATACCTTAAAATGTGCAGGCAAGACACTGTGACCCAAACATTCTGGTGCACTGGAGTTAGGAAGACCTTAGTTCAAATTCAACCTCTGATTCTTACTAGCCATGTGACCCTGTGCAAGTCACTTAACCTCTGTTTGCCTCAGTTTCCTCAACTATAAAATGAGGATAATAATAGTACTAATCTCCCAATGTGCTTATGAGGATAAAATGAGAAGTTTTTTGTAAAATTTCTAGTAGGTTTTGGTCACTTAATAAATGTCTGTTCTTTCCCTTTCCTTTCTAGTAAATTTGAGGAGGTATAGCATAACAGAAATGTTGAACTATGAGTCAGGGGGAAAAAGCTAGGCTTGATCTCCTTCCTATGATACTAGCTATGCTTGTTCATAGGCACCTTAATGTCTCTAAGCCTTAGTTTCTTCGTCTGGAAAATGGAAATAATGGGGCTGGAATTGAATCTGTGATATCATTAGTATGAGTTGCCAGATGATGAAATTCTCTTTCCCAATGAAGGTCACCACCTTCTACACAGCTCTTCCTAGTCTTAACGAATTACTGAAGGCCCTGAAAGTTTAGGCAACTTGCCTAAGGTCACACAGCTGTAACTGTTAGATGCAACACTTGAACCCAGGTTTTCCTGGCTCCAAGATGAGTTCTCTATCCATGAATTTAAACTTCACCACTTCTCAAAATGAGAATGATAGTTATCGTTATTATTACTGTTGATATTACCTCCCAGGATTGTGAGAAGAATCAGGTAAAAAAACGTACGTCAAGCATTTTTTTAAAGCTTAGTGTACCATGGATTTCAGGAATCATAGTTATTATTCATTAAATAACATACAAAGGCAACCTGAACACTCAGTCTTGCCTCCACTCCAGATTCACAGTGGTTGCCATGGGGGTGATACTGGATGATTCATTTCTTCCATACCCTCAAACGTACAGGTGGCACAACAACCCACTGGCTTGTGACAATCTGATGTCACCTGGGACAGTTCCTAGCATGAGCATTTATAGATGTCTCAGGAGACCATATGGAAGAATATGTGTCACACAATATAAATACTGCACATCAGGCATTCCTTTAAATACTTTGAAAAAGGTAATGATTTAAGAACTTGACACTGATAGTTAGAAATCTTCCATTTGTCACAGAATTGGAAGGCTGAAAGGAATCTTGATTGGAAGGACATATAGTCAATTATTTTCTTTACAGGCAAAATCAAGCCACCAATTCTAGATGAGGGTAGTCAGATCCAGAAAAGTAGGTTCCATTACTTCCTTTGATAATTGATCTTTGTCTTTCACCTGTATTTCCCTCAAATTCAATGCAAATTCAACTTTTCTCATCAGTTTTTAGCCAAGAAAGCTAACTTGCCATGGTTCAAATTTTAAAAATCAGTACATCTTTTAGGCCCCATGTACTTACTTTTGCTGCAACCAAATGGGTTTTGAATATCCAAATGACTTGCACCAGGAACACAGCCATCACACTTTAAGCCAGTTACAAATTGTTTACAAAAACATTGACCGGTAACCAGATGACAACTTCCATTCAAGGCTCCAGGGAGATGACAGTTGCAGGGGTGGCATCTGTAAATAAAATAAATAAACCATCAAAGGACAAGAACATTGAGTCTTATCAGCCATGTTAAATGTCATTTAGAGTAGACCACCAGCTTCACAAGGTAAGATAAGCTATATTCCCCATGTGATAAAGAATTGATAAATACAATACAAGTGACTCAAAATCTTGTTCACATTTCCACCACAAAAATCTTCCCTGATTTGGCTAATTAAGGTACTCATTACAAGAGCTGTGCCTTCTTTTTTCTTTGCTAAAGATATTTTTTTTTCTGTTACAAAGCATGGAATATAATAATCTACCCAGTGGCATTCTATTAAGAGAGATTAACTGTCTCACAAAAAGACTTGTCTGTAAAATCAATCAATCAATAAACATTCTTTAAGTGTCTACCAGATACCAGATACTGTGCTAAGTGCCAGGGATACAAAAAGAGGCAAAAGACCATACCTGCCCTCTAAGAGTTCACTAATGAGAGGGAAAAAAAGGAAATAAATATGTAGAAACAAGCTATATACAGGAAAAATATAAAAAACTGAAAGAGGAAAGGCACTGGAATTAAAAAGGCTTGGGAAAGACTTCCTGTAGAAGGCAGGATTTTTAGTTGGGCCTTAACAAAAGCCAAGGAGGTCAACAGTTGGAATTAAGGAGGGAGAGCATTCCAGGAATGAGGGACAGTCAGTAAAAATGCCCACAAAAGTGTCTTGTTCATGGGACAGCCAGGAAGCCAATGTCACTAGAATGAAGGGTAAAATGAAAAAAATGAACTAGATGACATGGATTAAGATCCCCTTCCAGCTCTAAATCTATGATCCCATGATCCTTTTAACACAGTTACTAAAACTTATAGGAACAGAAGAGTGCCACAGACACAATAAAATCAGCCTTTGACAAGCCTCTCTCATAGAAAGGGAACATAATATACTACAGTGGAAACAGAAATGGAAGTAGAGTCAGAGTCCTTGAATTTAAATCTTGATATAATACTATTTAATATTTAATACTATTTGGTATTTGTATTATATTCAGCAAGTAATTTAGTAACTCCAAAATCCTCATCTTAAAAATCAGGGGATTATATTAGCTGACCTCATTCAAGTTCTACATCTCTAATGCTATTATATCCATGTGAATAAGATAAGGACTGGTACGATTTGGTGGTTTGGTTCTAGTTGAACAATGGAAGCCATATAGCAATGATTACGGATGGATACAAATCTAGTGGAAGATTTTTACTGGAGTATATTTCATAGCTTCATTAGTACTTGTTTTTCTATATACTGTGTAGGAGGACTAGAGCCACCAAGTCAAGAAGCCACACCAATTCATACATGAACATACCCTCATGCCACAAGATGATGCAGGAAGAGGCATGAATCTGCACACCACAATGTAATTGTTGTACACTTTTCCTCCCTTATACATCTCTCCTCAAGTTTTCACCAACCCCTGATAACCATCAACCTTTAGTACCATTATACTCTCCACACAACAAACTATCTCTCTACCAAGTAAATGTCAAGCTCATACATCTACCACCACTCATAGGTCAAAAGCCTTCCCATACTTTGGCCTTCCTAAATATGCTGATGAAAATAACTGCCCTATCAACCTCCCTCTTCATCAGCCACTCCTGTAGCAGTAAGAGGTACTGAGGGAATTTTCCCTTCATGTAGACAGTGAGAGTAACCTGGATGTTTCTCTATTTCCAAACCCACTGCTCTCAATCTCTTGACATGAGCTGTCTTCAAATGTTTGTAAGATTGTCATGTGGAAAAGACATGCAATTTGTGTTGGTTAGCCTCACTGAAGAACTAAGACCAATTGGTACAAGTTACAAAGAGGCAGATTTTAGCTTAGATAAGGAACAAACTTTCCTAACTGCCGGATATATCCATTAGTGGAATGGTTGGCTAGGAAGATGGTGAGTTCCCCATCACTGCAGAGGTCTGTAAGTGGGAGCTAGATAACTGCTCATTAAGGGTGGGAGATTTGTGCTTCCTAGATATGGAGAGCCCTTCTAATTCTGAATTTCTCTAATTTCTTTTTTTGGGGGGTTTGAGAAAAAGGATTGTTTTCAGAGAAAAAGGGCTTTAAATGTTGCCAGTGTTTTAACATTATCTTGAATTTCCATGGTCCATTTTGTGCAGTAAATTCATATTTTTCTAAAATGTTTGGGGAATAGAATTCTGAGTGATCAAATATATTCCACATGGATTATTAATTTTCAAAGAATTAGAATGCATAAATACATTTCACACTCAAATTTTAGGGAGCAAATTTAATTTCGTTATTCAGTAAACATTTCAGGACTATTTATGTTCATCATTAATTATCATTTTGCAGGTCTATGTAGTAGCTATAGGAGATTGGGATGAACCTATAATAATCCTATAACAAATTTTGAACATTGGTGTATTGAATAAATTTCTGATTTTTTATTTGTCCTTTGCATTCAAAAAAAAGATTCAGTTATTTTAAAATTACATTGTTAGGTTTTTTTGCTTGTTTTGTTATTTAATATTCTTGGTAAACATAAATTTACTAAAGCTATAGACTTTGCCAAGTACTAAATAATCTGTTCTCTCAGGAAAATAACAAGAAAAGATAATAATCTCCATATGATTGAAGTCAAGCCACAGACTTTCTTCTATAATATAAACCATGGTATTGGCATGCCTTTATCACTCAAAGGAGAGGGAAAAGATCAAAAGCTCCTTGAGAGCAGGGACTTTTCTGTCTTTCTTTGTATCCCAGTGCTCAACACAGAGTCTAGATTCTAGCGTAAAAGCTTGATAAATGCTTTTTGACTTCTTGTCCAACTAGATGATACTAAAAGTCTTTTTAATGCACCGTTTTCAAATCAAGTCCAGCCAGCAAACAATTATGAAGTTCTTTTGATGTGTGAGGCATTGTGTCAAGCCCTGGGGGAACAGCTTCTTCAGGGATTTTCATTTTCTAGCATGACACTATAGAGACAACAGCACTGTCTTTCTACCTCCTCTTCTCTGTGAACCAGAAGAACAATCCAATATTTTATGTACCAGAAATGAAAGCATATTTTTAGTAACATAAACAATATTCTCTGAGTTGATTAAAAGTAATTTGTATCATTTAAACTTGGGCACAAAGGTGACCCAGTGGATAGAGTGCCGGGCCTAAAGTTAGGAAGACATCTTCCTGAGCTCCAGTCTGGTCTCAGATACTTATTAGCTGTGTGAACATGGGCAATTAACCCTGTAGACCTCAGTTTCCTCCTCATAAGATGAGCTGGAGAAGGAAATGACAAACCACTCCAGTATCTTTGACAAGGAAATCTAAAATGGAGTCACAAAGAATGGGATGACTGAAATAACTGAATGACAATAATTTAAATTAAATTTAAAGAATTCCCTCATTAGCTAATATTTTATTTAATTTTTTTCAATATTATAACTAACTTTCAAATATCTGTACCCATACAGGAGAACACTGGCACATGCAATCCAAAGAGTGGTACGTGATTCAAAAGTCATAACTAGATTAGAAAATCTTTGGGATCAAGAACTGTTTTTCATAATAATCTGTGCCAATAAAGCATTTTAGGATTTAACAAAAAAAATTTCTTCCCAATGACTCTTTAAAATAGATAAATAATAAGAGATTTCATTTCCAAACAGAGAAACTGAGGCATGCAGAATTTATGTGGTTTGTCAATGGTGACACAGCAACTAAATGAAAAGAGTTAGGATGCAAATTTAGGTTTCCTTACTTCAAAACCAGCTCTTTCCAGTATACTACACTGCATAAGGACTAAAACAATATTTGCATGTAGTAGGCTTAATATAAGTCCACTGAATGGATGAATGAATTAACCAATTTATCACTGGAATGAAGCACAACTTTTGAAAAAAGTTTTGAGCCAGGATTTTGTTTGACTAGCTAATATTAGGATCGGCATTCCCTGGGCAGATAATAACTGATGATGATAATGATAGTCAATAGTTATTAAACATTTAAAACTTTTTACACGTAATTATCTTATTTGAGCTTCACAAGAACCTTGTGGGATAGGTACTATAGACACTTTTATCTGCACTGAGGCATGTAAAAGTTACATGATTTGTCCAGGGTTGCACAACTCTTAAGGGTTAAAAGCAAGTCTTCCTGACTCCAGATTTTACCCTTTTCCCATTATCCTTCATTGCCCCAAATTGATAGTAGGTATAAAAAAAAAATGCCCGGAATGAGACAATACACCTAAATATACTGGCCACTGAGAGCTGAATTATTGAAGAGTTTCTTGAAGAGAAAGTCACCAGACCCAATTCTAAAATCTTCCTCTATCATGATGCAAGGGGAATTCAAGTCTAAGTTTTCCAGTGTTTTTCTTGATATTCTTCAAGAATCCATAATTTAATCACTGAGCATTCCCTTCTACCAATATGAATCACAAGGGCTCCAGACATTCATGAGTTCTGATTGCCAAAAAGCTTTATCACCTGGAGAACAACCTTCTGGTGATGAGCCTCTCAAACTTGGCTAGTTGGGTTCTAGGTTGGCAGTCTGACAATTTATCACTAAGCCCTTTCTCAAAGACTTCCCAACTTGGTATGATTGCCAACCTTGTATTCTACCGGACAGCCTTCAGGAACCCAGGGTTACCTCCGCGTTGTGCTAAGACATTGGGGTAGCACTTGTCTGGAAGAGGAGGTTTTCCCCTTTGTGCATCAAATGCTCCATTATTGTATTCCCTTCCCTTCCTCAGTTGAATGACTAGGAAGAATAAATGTAAGTTTGTACGAAGGCTCAATGTTAACTAATAAGGATGGAAGGGTGGGGTGGGGTAGTGAGAATTGGAGACTGCAGGAAAGAGAGAAAAAATCTTAATAGTAGCACTTAGAGATAGGAAAGGGGCACAAAAGTTTTGTCCTCATCTTGTATGGGGAAGATGGGACTGAAAAATTGGAAAACTATAGAAAATTGTCTTCAATCAACCTTTTAAAAAGACTATAGAGCTAGAGATCCATAAAATATGATAGGAAACTAGAGTCTCAAGGAGAAAAATCAAATTATCCTATTCTCCTTCACTTTGACCTTCAGAGAGCATCATGGTGGAAAACAGACTAATGGGGATAAAGAACCTGAGAAGCCCTCCTTTTCAGAACTGTAATTAGGAAATTATTATGGATCTTTGGAACCAAGAGTTTTTTATTCAAGGGTCTTGATTTTGATTTCCTCCTTTTAATAAAATTTTAAGAGGAAGCTAGGTGCTGTATTTAATAGAGAGCAAGACCAGAGTTCAAATCCTACCTCTGATTTCATGGCCCAATAAGATTTCTTCTGGGCAGCTGGATGGTATAGTGGATAGAGTGTTGGGCCTACAGTCAGGAAGACTCATATTCCTGAGTTCAAATCCATCCTCAGACACTCACTGGCTGTGGGACCCAGGGCAAGTCACTTAACCTTGTTTGTCTCAGTTTCCTCACCTGTAAAATAAGCTAAAGAATGAAAGGGCAAACCACTCCAGTATCTCTGCCAAACAAACCTCAAATGGGTTCATTAAGAGCCTTTACAAGATGAAGAACAAGATCTTTTGCAACTATAAATCTATTATTCTGATTTGTGATCAGAATCTGCGATCTGATAACTTGGTATCTGTTTTACTCATTTAAGAATTAAATTCTAGACTACCTTTTTTTGTGGCTTAGCTAAGGGTGGAAAGAAGAATATAGTGTGGTAGAAGAGAAAGACTGGAGGCAAAAGATTCAGGTTCAAATCCTGTCTCTTCAATTTCAACTTCCTCATGCATTAAACTAGGGGGCTGGAATTGATGTCCTTTAAGATCTCTTCCTTGTCAAGATTTGTAATCCTATGAAAATACTATTATATAGACTATATGCACTTTTCAGGTCTATATCAGATAGTAGGAGTTAGTGTGCATATATTTTCTCAGGTTTCCCCAAGTAAAATTACCTTTACTTGAGTCAAGTTACCTTCAAAATTAAGTCAAAGTTAGTTATCTTCTCTTCAGTTGAGAGGTGAAAACATTCGCTAAAACATAACCAGGCCCTGCCCCTGACACATAAGTCTGGGAAATTTAGTTTAGCCACTGAAATAATATCAGATACCATATTCTCAGTTCTGCCCAGTGAGTACAATAAGACATACCTCTTAATATAAGTAGTAGTTCATAGTTAGTAGTAGGCTGAGATCAATGACTTTAACCAGGGACTATAACCATTGAATCAAATATTAGAGAACAAATTATCAACTAGTCGTCTGCAATTTCTAGGCCTCAGATTTGCTCATGAAAATTATTGCATTGGCATTTTATTAACTATGATAGAACTGAAACATGTTACCTCCAAAAAAGAATTACTCTAACAATTAGCCCACGGCAATAGCCTTGATTAGCATAAGCAATTTTAGCACCACAAATTATTAAGAACAAAAAAAAATTGCATATGCCTAAAGACCACCTTTAGCGCAGGGTTCTTCATGTGGCACATTTAAAACAAGTTTAAGGAAATCATTCCCCTATCTTTTCCATCCATCAAAGGTCTTTCTTTATTAGAGTTCCTCTCCCCACTGCAACTCTGATTGTGTGATCTCCTGGGTAATCATTCAACACCCTTAAAAAGGCTGATAAAAGCTAAAGCTGCAAAATAAACTGCAAATTTGTTTTATGGACTAATATTCTTTTGGGAATAAATAGAGTACATTCTCTCTTGGAAACCACCATACTCTAGTTTGCCCTCTTTTTTAGAAAAAAGGGAGAGAAAAGGACATTTTGTTTTTCCTTCTCAAAAACACTGTACTGGACTTTTTTATCTATGTGCATAACCTCAAAATCCCCCCTTAATATAGTGGATTTTGCTTAAACTATTTAGTTACTTCCACAGCTAAAGACAATTGCCCTTAAAAAATAAGATTAAAGAAGCCTGGGGGAGACAAAAATGCGTTATTTGTTCTTATTTCATTTCATTCTATTACTTAGCATATATGGTTGCGGGGGTAGGTTGATGTTATGGTGACACTCATAAACGTTGAGAGACAAGCTTCTGCTCTTGCAACAAATATTTTACTGCATCACTCACGAATAAGGGTCTCCTGAGTATTTCAGTTTTCATTACCATTCACTCATGAGACAATCAAACTTATTTTACATACAGTACATTTACAGTAATGGTTTCCAGTGTCTAACATTGTTCCTTTCCTTGATATAGTTCCCTTCTCTCCCAACCAACTACTACTCATCTGACCTCACCATCACTCAATCCATATCGGTGAGATATTAACCTCCAAGCCCAAACTAAATAAATCCCTTCTCACGAAAGCATACTGTATTTCGAGTAATTAAAAATGACTGCCTGATTTTACAACCTCTTATCCAGACAGAAGCCTGACTGTTGTGATAATAGTTTGCTTTTGGTTGGTGGGAATTCTGCCCGACGAACCTTTAGATTGGATCCTCTCAAAATGCACTTGTCTGTTCCTCTAAAGTAAAGATCATGGGGGAGTCCTGATGATTAAGATTTAAGTACAATGATGCCTCCAAATTTCACCAACCCACAAATGTAATTTTCTACATTCTCTAGAACTGTTTACCAAATAAGCTACAAGTTCATGTCATTTTATAAATGCTTCCTCCTCACGAGCTCCTCCTAAATGAGATATATCTCACATTTATTAAAATAGAATTGTATATAATAAAAGAAAAGACATTTTCAACTTGGAAAGAGAAAAACCAAACTAAGATGAATTGCAATATTGATTTTGCCAGGATAAATGGTTTTTGTAATATTAATATAAAGAAACCTTTATTACATTGACTCTCTAGGTACGGCTCAAGCTTCTCCCACAATCTGTTTAAAATCATCATTTTTCATCCTTATGGGAAAACCTCACTTGCTAAATGGATTTCATAAACAGTAATCTGTCAAGATTTATATAGATAAACAATTTGTGATGTTTATTGACCAGTTCATTACAGTAAACAAAACAGGAGTAAAGCATTGCTAATCTTGGCCAGCAATCATGACCATTATAGCTCTGTTTGGACCCCTATGTAACTCAATGTTGCCTGAGATACAAATGGGAAAACAGTTAATTTGCCTGTCTTTTTAAGATCACAAATCTCATATATTTTCCTCTCTCAAGAGCTTCCTTCCCTTCTCCCCACTCAGGTGTGCAAACAGTAAGGGAATCAGAACCTGTTTACTATTATTAGAGTAATATCTCCATTACAAAAAAATGCATTGGAAAAATACAGTTTGTTGACAAGAAGCTTTAGTTCTGAAAACAGAAATAATGGGGAGAAAAAACATTGGATTTATCATCAAAGGTCCTGGGATTCAACTCTGGTTCTCCTCCTTACTCCTTATAAATGACCTTGAGCAAGTCAATTAACCTATTTGGGTCTTAGCTCTTCAACTCAATGAAAGAGTTGAATTAGATGGATACTAAGGTCTCTCCAGTTGTAAATATGTGAACCTATATCCTATAATTAGAAGGCAAGCAGGAAGAGACTACCTTGCTGGCTAGTTTACTTTCTAGGTCACCAGACTAGATCACTTCTCTCTCATTCTATGCCCTCCAGCCACGATAAGCTAAGCCTTCTGGCCTTCATCCAGTGGATGATGGCTTCCCTGACTTCCTTCAAGACTCAACTGAATTTTAACCTGCTCCAAGAGGTTCTTTCAAGTCCTCCTCAATATGAATGCCTTCTCTCAGAGATTATCTCCCATTTACATTAATCTATCTTGTACATACATAGATGTGGGGGGGGGGGGCGGTGTATCGCTCCATTAGAAAGTGATCTCTTAGAAGGAAGGTACTGTAGTTATACCTTTCTTTGTGTCCTTAGGGTATAACAGGACCTGGCACACTTAATAAATGCTCTTTGAGTAACTGGATGGCTGACTGCAAAGGATCTTAAAGATCAGTCAAGTGAGTCAAAAAGTGACTTGACCAAGGTTACAGAAGTAGCAAGCAGTAGGGCTGGTATTCAAACCCAGCATGCAGAGGATACAACATACTTTTTATAAAAGCACATCTTAATGTCCCTTTTCACTCCATGTAGATGTTTGTTGTGTGGTCAGACAAGCCCCATATATTATTCAGTGACATCTCCAAGTTTTCCCTGGTCAATAACACACAGAGTGGAATGTTCAAATACAAAAGGTTACAATTTTTCAAATACTGCCAAGAGTACACAAAAGCTTTATTTCAGTCCTGGTGCAACCTCAAGCTTCCACTCTCACAACTGTAAGACCCCCCAAACCTCTTTGACGGGTTCATAAATTAAGATAATCTTCACAAAACTGACTACTTGGAGCAAAAAATCATGGGGCACTATAGAAGAAGCTCTAAGTTTTGACCTACAAATCCTACCCTGACAGCAATAAACTGGGAGGTGGAGGGGGGGGTGAGCTGTTTGAAGTCAGTACACCCACATTAGAATACTAACTCTACTATTTACTACCTGTATGACCTTGGATAAATCACTTATCCTTGCTGTACCGCACTAGTTTCCCTATCTATAAAACGATATGATTGAATAATATGGCCTCCAAGGCCCCTCCCAGCTCCAGATGTGCAATTTTTTAAAACTACCTCTAAGGTCCCTTCTATCTCTGAATCTATAATTCTATAAACATTTCAGCTAAGATTGTTACAAGGGGAGTGGACTAAGGTATTAGACATAACACTAACCAAACGCTTAACATCCTTTGGGGAGCAACTGAGAATATAAAAAATATTTCCAAATCTGTGTTGAAACTATCACTCTTTCCCCAATATTTTCTATTACCATATTATAAAAAGAGACAAGTTGACAAGAAATGTATCTGACTGCTTTATTCTAATTTACTTCTTTCAGTTATCTAGTTCTGACAGAAAACTCCAACTGAGCACAATTTAGAATTTTGCATGTCACTTTTACACATGACCAAATGTCATATTAAAATGTTCATTTATAAAAAGAAGAGCAAAAATGCCCCAAATTTTTTGGCTCTCATGCAGGATTTTCTTTGCATTCATCCCAGGAGAATGCTAACACCCTGAGGGAAAGGACTCTTTTTATTTGGGGTTTTGTATCCCTAGCACTAAGTGTACTTCTTGATTGTGCTTAATAACTATTTTTAATATAGTGGAAACAATGCCAGATTTGAGGCAATAAGATCATAGATTTTTAACTCTGCTTCTGCCCCCAATTTCCCATGGTACCTTGAGAAAATCACTCCATCTCTCAATACCTGTCTTCACATCTGCAAAATGAAGGGGTTGAACTAGGTTCCCCCTATGCACCCTTTTTAGTTTTAATTATGATTCTATGATCTTATGAATTCATTTAAAGTCCTAAAAGTTTGAGGTAAGTCCTATAGATTCCACACATAGCCTGGAATCTGGCTATCTTCAATTGAGGGTTCAAGAAGAAAAGTATATTCCAGGCATAACTATGCTGATAATAAGCAGAATAGATAATTTTCAACATAGGAAACTTAAGAATAAGTCCATGAGCATTTATTAAGTACCTACTATGTGTCAGAATTATACTAACCACTGAGGACACAAAGGAAAACAGCCAGTAGTAGTAGTTGTAGTAGTAGTAGTAGTAGTAGTAGCAGTGGTAGCAGTAGTAGCAGTAGTAGTGGTGATGGTGGTGGTGGTAGTGTCTACTATGTTCCAGGCACTGTGCTAAGCAGTTTTTACAAGTATTATCTCTAAGTTTTCAAGGAGCTCACAGTCAAGACTACATGCAAACTATTACATACAAACTAGATACATGTGATATAAAATGAGATTAGTCTCAGAAAAGAGAGATCAAGATTAAGGAAAGACGCCTAAGAAAGGCTTTTTGCAGAATGTGAGATTATAGTTGAGACATAAAGGAAACCAGGGAGACCAGGAGGCAGAGATGAGGAGGAAGAGAATGCCATGGGGAACAACCAGGCGGGATCCCTAGAGGCAGGAGATTATGTTCAAGGAAGAGTGAAAAGGCCAGTGGCACTGGAGAGTAAAGGACATGGAGATGAGTAAGGGGTAAGGAAGATCAAAGAGTCAGGTTATGTATGGCTTTCAGACACAAATAGAGAATTTTTATATTTAATCTTGGAGGACATAAGGAATAAGACAAAATAAGATACAGGCATTTTTTTCTGACTGTCCTTCATGCCTGGAACACATTTCCCTGTTCATCTCTGCCTACTGACCTTCCTGACTTCCTGCAAGTCCCAGCCAATCTTGTACAATAAGCTTTTCCCAACTGCTCTTAATTCTAGTGCCTTTCCTTTGTTATATATTTTCTATTTACCCTGTATAAAGCTTGTTGGCACATTTGCTTCTTGATTACCCAACTAAACTGCGAGCTTCTCAAGGGCAAGAACTGTCTTTTGCCCCCTCCCCCCCTTTTTTTTATCCCTAGCACTTAGCACAATGCTTAGCACATAACAGGTGCTTAATAAACATTTACATGATAAAGCAATGTCTAACAGAGATGGCATACCTCTTTGGGGTTTAGAATAAGATATGGACAAGAATAATATGGGGAAAATCTGCTAGATTATACAGAATAGGGAAGGTATGATTAGTCAGTCAATAAGCATTCAGCAAGCACTGACTATGCACCAGGTTGAGAATCCAAGACAGAAATGATTGTCACAGGGTAAGTGAAGATGGCATTAGTAAATTCAGTGTGTTAAATATGGCTCTTAACTATGAGTTGACAATTGAGGCAAAGAAGCTGAACATGGTTCCTTTTGTGTTCCATTGTTTGAGGGTCAAATTCTATTTACTTTTATATTATGCTGATTTTCAATGGGTCAATCATTGGGTTTCACTGTTTTCTGTGCTGTGTTTAGTCCTGTTTATTTCATGTGTCAGAAATAAATGGAGGGAATTTTATTCTTAGGTCAGTTTGTGTGCACCACTCCCCATGCCCCCATTGTTCCGTTAGGTGTCTTTTGAAGGATGAACTACTGAAGAAGAAAAAGGCAGGTGGTTTGTCAGACTGGGAAGAAGGAACTTGTTTGGGCTCTAGGGAGCATGAGAGGAATATAGAAGAGAGAAACAAAAGAAAAAAACATAAGATATAACTGAATAAAGTGAAGGGAACATGAGGAAGAGCAAGAAGAAATGACACCTGTGAGAACGAGCAGAGGGTCTTTAGGGGATGCTCAGCATACTTCAATTGGAAGGACAGATGGGGATGCGATTTTTCCCCCAAAACAAAAGGGTACAATGACTCAGTACATGAGTTTAGTCAAGTTCTAGGCCTAAATTTTCTCTTGCCACATAACTATATAAATTTCCTGAGATTTGTGGATATTCACCCCTCAGCCCCAAAGAGATAACCACGTATTTGATAGTTCCCCATATTTATAGCTATTTCTGCACTAAAGCTTAAGAGTATTTTGAAACAGTAAATGGCATATGTACAATACCAACCAGAAGTCATCAGGGAGATTTCCACATCTTTCCAGAAATGAAAAAAAGACACCGTAAAGATAAAATGAATTTTTATCATTTTCCAACTATCAGAGAAAGAATAAATCGAGTCTTTTCTCATGGTCATACTTCCAGATTCCCTATTGACCTTTCATGCTAAGGAATTTCCTTTGTAATGATGATCAGTGCTAAAGAGAAAAGACACACCAGAAATCATCAGTTACCCTTGAGTGAGGGGGGTCATTTCAGATGCACACACATTCCACATGTCAAGTTTTACAAAAGCACAATCATGCTTATATCCTTTAGTGATACAAGGACACCACAGCTTCATTTTCCTCCTCAGCTCAAGGAGATACAACATGGAACTGAGTCTTAGAGGAGAAAGGAAATCTCTAGTGTACTCACTTTACTGATTCTGTTAGCCATAATAAAGGGATTTCTCTCCCATACTGAAAATATAAAGTATAGAGGAGTTTTGAAAAGGGATGGTGGGGACTGCAAATGCAATCTTGCCATTCCAACCTGTTTCTCAGTTCTTTTCCATTTCTTCTTCTGTTTCCATTCTCCCTACCATACACCTTTAAGATCATAGATTGAGAGCTAAAAGGACCCAAGAGGTCATCAAGTACAACATATTCATGTAACAGATGAGCAACTGATATTCAGAAAAGTTCAGTGAGTTGCTAGAGTCACACAGCAAAGTTATGTTTGAGGTGGAATGCAAACCCAGGTATGCCTCACTTACTACACTACTGATTCCCACTTTGCCAAAAACTAAAAATATAAAAACACAAGTTTGAATCTTGGAGAAACAATGCAAGTGTCTATACCACCTTCTCCTACCCATAGGGAAGGCATACATTTTCCCTCATTTACCAGCTAGATTTTCAGCTTGTATTTACCCTGTCCACACTCTAATGGAGGTGTTAATGAGTATCGGCATGGCCAAAAGGCAGGCAGCAGGAGAGAAATGAGAAGATGAAAAGAGTTTGGATAATCTACAAACCCTTGAATAATCAGCAGTGGACTATGTAGTAATTTAGGGGTTAGTCAGTCAACCAGTAATATATGTGTTTGCATATACTAAGAACCTGCTGGGTGCAGAGCACCTTCGTAGCTGCGTGGGGATGGGAATAACAAAGAAACAGAAGTCAAAGTTCCTACCTTGGAAGAGCTTATAATCTTCTAGGGGAAATCAGATAAACACACATAGAAATGCTCTAAGGACATATTTTAATAGCACACAAACGAGTGAAAATTAATACAGTATTAAATAACTGTTTACAGGCAGAGGAAGTCAAATGTACTAGATTCAAAAGAGTTGGGGAAGTTTCAGAAAATGCTCAGTTTATTTCTAGGCTGCACCTTATAGACTGAAAAAAGTTAGCTCACTGGTAAAAGAAATAATACTGTAGAGAAAAGCAGGCATGCTCATTGGCTAGAATTTAAACCTCAAGGAGAAACAGACAAAACACAAAGGCAGCCAGCATGAGATGATGGGAAATAAGTTCAGGGGATCTACAGTGTTAATAGGGAGTGATGGTCTTTCAGCACCCAATAGTTCTGAGCGTTGGAGTTTCAAGAGGTTGACACTTGGGAATTTCTGTAAAAAGGGGGGGGGGGGTCCAAAACTTCACAGTGAAACCCCAGGCTTCAGAAAGTAGTCTTATTTAACACCAATCATTTTTTAAAGCAACTGCCTTAGGAAACATGCAGAGAGCCCTGTGACATATTTAACATCAGAAGCAGAGGTCACAGAGACAGAAATATAAGCATGTGAGTAAATTGAAAAGTTTACCTTTTAGAGGAAATGTTTTGAGGCTGCCAATAAAGATTTCAAAGTTAGCAAGCAGAGGTAATTGCCAAGATAATTAAATCAGAAACATTTAATTATTAAAACTAATAGATGTTTACCTCCCAGCCAGAGGATCAAACCCAAAATAATGGTCCTTGCAATGGTCACACCTCTGTCCAATAATAGAAGCATCTTGGCAAATGCACTGACCAGTTAGGCTATTACAGACCTGATGAACTGCACCAGCTGTATGGCATGAGCATGGCAGGCAGCCAGTTTTATTGTCTGGAGAAACATAAAAACCTAGGAATAAAGAAATCAAACTATTATAAATTGTTTTCTTTTGTGTTCCACCACTCTCCCTCCCCCCATTTTATTGGTCCAGAATTGTGATTTCATCAGTGTAGGGAATTCCCAGTATGGAAACTCTCTCCACTGATGACAATTGGAAACTCATCCACAATTTAGATCATAACCTCATAGATTCCAAGCAATTTATAATCTTGAAGAGACTTGCCTTGGGTACCAAGAGATTAAGTGACTTGTTCATTGTCACATAGCTAATATTGTGATGGCTCCTCCTCCTTAGAGGTTTTGAAGCAGTAGCTAAGCTGGTTAGATGTATCATAGTAGAGATCAATCTTTCATTACGAGTTGGTTGCCAAAGTCTCTTTGCCCTCTCAGAAACTGTGTCAAGGGGAGGGCTTAAAAATGGATTGTCCTGAATCCAAGACTAGCTCGTGACATACTCTGTTATGTTCTTTTTCCTTTTAATAAAGAAATAACACTATCATATAGTTCTGTCTCACATTGCACTTGGATATATAACATGGCATACGTGTTCTTGAATCACTGTATAAATTATCACATAAGGAAGATTTGAACTAATGAAAGCTTGTGAACTGGAAACAACTACAAGATATTTATGATGTCTGTGGCATCCCAAGGGAGGGACCTTTGGAAGCCAGAAGGACAAATTAAATCACTCATACCTAGGATCTTGTTAGGTGTTTAGAACCACCATCAGAATTTCAGGTTTGGGGTTTGTTTGTGGGCTTTTGGGTTTGTTTTTGTTGGCCATTAGATAGTGTGATCAAGTAATATAAAAGGGGAAACCACTGGTCCCATAGGGACATAGAATGGCACAATGGAAAGAATACTAGATGTGGAATTAAAACCTTATTTCAAATCTTAGTTCCATCACTTACTACCTGTGTGACCTTAGTCAAATCACTTAACCTCTCTAGTTCTCAGTTTCTTCATTTGTAAAATGAGAGGGTTGGCAAACATTCTCTAAGGCCCCTTGCAATCCTACAATAAATTCTATGAACTTCACATTTACCCCTCAATTTCCTGAAAATCATGTGAAGGAGAGATAACAACTTTAACTTCCAGCATTACACTGGTAATCAATAGCACACATACCAAGCACTAGCACTATCCTACACATGAAGAGATTAAAAGATTTTAGGTTAACTATGGTCACCGTGCTCAAAAATCTTACATTTAAGTGGGGTGAAAGGACAAAAAAATACAAACATGGCATAAATATATAGTCAACTGTCAATTATTTATGTAATGGGAAAGAGCAAAGAGTAATTGGATTTCACAGATAACCCTAAAACCTCATTTAAGCCCATCGTTGCAACCTTCTCCCACACCAACCATTTTGTCATAGCTGCTAACAATTAGCAAAATTGATTGGGCTGTATTTTCCATTCTCTCCTAACCCCTGTGTACTCTCTCTTGAAAATGTTAGCAAGCTTGAAAATGGAAAATTGTGGTCAGTAAGAGGAAAGAAGTAAAGTCAAGGGTCTATCCCACTCATTTGGCACTAACTATACATAGCCTTGTATTTTAGTATTTTTTTCTTGTGAATATGTCTTATATCCCTATCCAAATAGTAAGTTCTGAAAAGATAGAGATCATATCTTATGCTCCCCTTATAATCTCCATGCTATTAAGGGAATAAGAGGGATATAAGAATCTCTCATTTCTTCAGTGTGAACTACTTGCAATTTGGAAACACCTTCCCACTGATGAAGATTGGCAGTTAATTTGTAATCAATAGTCTTAGAGAGCTGCATGAGACACCAAGAGGTAAATACATCTATCCTTAGTTCCACAGTCAGCATGTCTCAGAGGTATATGTTGTCTCCTCTTTTACAATGTAAGCTCCTTGATAGTGAGGACTGTCTTTCCTCATCTGTAAAATGAGATGGAGAAGGAAATAGCACACCACTCCAGTATTTTTGCCAAGAAAATCCCAAATGGGGTCATGAAGAGTTGTACACACCTGGAAACTGACCCAACACACTAACAAATAATCAGACTGGCTACAGACACAAATTAGTTAAAACACATTTGTTTTGCATTCAAATTTACAACTATTCATTTAACAAGATAACATTACTGAGTGACATTATTTTGTACAAGATGACTGGCTTTGTTTAGGGATAATAGTATGGTAATAAAATAGTGTTCTTTGTGTAAAGAGAATTAATCAAAAATACTAGCATTTTTGTGTGCCAAGAAGTCCCTATTACCAACAGGAATTCACATACAACTGAAAGAACCTGGAGAAAGTGCTGACTGGACCAGCTACAAGTTTACGTCATATCATTTCATCTGGGTCTTCAACTGCACCAAGACAATTATTTTGTTTGACCCTAACTGATTCACTGAGCCAGCTAAGTACCTCAGTGGATAGAGCACTGGGCCTGGAGTCAGGAAGACCTGAGTTCAAATCCAACTTCAAACACATACTAGCTGTGGGACCCTGGACAAGTCACTTAATTTGTTTGCCTTAATCTAGTGCAGAAGGAAACAGCAAACCACTCCAGTATATTTGCCAAGAAAACCCCACGGACAGCATGAGCATGCTATGGTACACAGGGTCACAAAGAGTTGGACGTGACTGAACAATAAATGATTCACTATCCCACTCACTACAGTGACTTCTCCAAATTTTTCCATTCCTCTTTAAAATTCTGACAGCTCCGCCTCTCCCACCCTCTCAGCAGAAAGCATTGCCTTACATTTCACTGAAATTTTGAGGCCATCCTCAAGAGGCCCCCTCTTCTTTATTACTTCAATGCTTTCTGCAACAATGTCCTTCCTCCCCCTGCTTCACATGAAGAGATGGCTCTTCCAGTACCAAGGCAAACCACTCTACTTGCACAAGGGATCCCGTTCCATTCTGTCTTCTCAAGCAAATTGCTCCTTCTCTTATTCCTAAACTCATTAACCTTCAGCCATCCTCTGTCTATTGCCTGCTTTCCTACTGTTTACAAGTATCCTCTGTCTTCCCCAGACTCTAAAACCCTCATTGAATTTCTCCCTGCCAGCTACCATCTTCTATTTCTCTTCCCTTTTTGGTGAAATTACTTCAGAAAGCTATCTGTAATAGGTGCCTTAATTTCCTTTCCTCTCAATCTCGTCTTGATTCTTTGTAGTCTATCTTCTGACCTCATCATCCAATGCAAACTTCTCTCTCCAAAGTTACTAATGATCTCTTAATTGCCAAATCTAATGGCCTTTCCTCACTCCAAGTGTTTCTTGACCTTTCTTTCAACCTTTGACACTGTTGATCACTGTCTTCCCCTCCTTAACACATATACACTCACTCTCCCTCACTCTCTCTCTCTTTCTCTTTCTTTCTCTTTTATGACACTGCTCAAATCCTCTAGAGAGCTTAAATCCCTTCTTCATAACTTACCTATTACTATGGAGGATACAACCATTCTCCCAGATGTCCAGGTTCAAAATCTAGGTGTCATCCTAGACTCCTCACTCTCACCTCCATATCTACCTAATCATTTGTCAAATTTTGTCATTTCTTCCTTTATAACATCTCTCATATACAAGCCCCTCTCTCTTCTGACATTAGCTACCTCCAATTCTAACCTTAACCTCTGACTCATCACTTCATACTTGGACTATTTCAATAGTCTTTGATTAGTTTTTTTTTTTTTTTTTTTGCTTCAAGTCTTACTCACTCCTCTCTATTCTTCACTCAGCTCTCAAAATGATCTACCTAGAATACAGGTCCGACCAGACTCTGCTGTTCAATAAACTCCAGTGGCTTCATTTTGCCTCCAGGATCAAATATAAAAATCCAGTGTGGCTTTTAAATTCCTTCGCAGTACAGCCTCTTCTGACTTTTCCAGTTTTCTTAAACCTTACTCCATTCTACATACCAATCCAGTTACAGTGATTTCCTTGCTATTCCAAATATACAATACTCTTATCTCAGAAATCCTTGGCTGTCCTGGAAGACTCTTCCCTCCTCAGCTCTGCCTCCTGGCATCTTTGATTTCCTTCAAGGATCCACCTTTCCAAATATTCTTTAATTTCAGTGCCTCCCCTCTGAAATTACCCTCCCCCAATTTACGCTGTATGTGTCTTATTTATACATAATTGTTCGCATATAGTTTCATCCTTTACATTGTGAGTTCCTTTAAGAACAAGAACTATTTTCTTTTTGCTTCTTTGTATCCTCAGCACTTAGCATAGTGCCTTATACAAAGTAAGTGACTGATGGACTAAGAGGTGCTCAAAGAATATGAGGACAAAGGAGTGAAATAGTCCTTGCCCTCAAGAAGCTTATAAACCTCCCTCTAGGTTAAAAGAACAAAACAGACAAACAAAAAACCTGAAAACCTTCCCAACATTCTACCATCCTCACAAGTTATTATTCTATATTTCTCCCTTTAAGCTAAATTTCTTGGGAAAAAAAACTTATCTGTACCATATGGCTACATTTAATCTCTAATGCTCTACCATACTCTCTTAATTTTGGCTTCCAATGTCATTATTCAACCAGAATTGCTCTATTCAAAACAGATCCCAATTTAAAATTGAATGTCTTTTCTGTTGTCTGCCTCTTTCTGAATACTCCTGAGTTTTCATGTCTTTATTCACACCTCTTGCTTATCTATACTTTTCATTCTCTTTGGCTAGATCTTCGTCCAAGTCATGCTCTCTCTGTGTTAGAGAGTGCCCCAAGACTCTGCTACTTGATGACTTCATTGGATCTCAATAGTTCAATTATTATCTCTATGCTAATAACTTCCAGATT
Source organism: Notamacropus eugenii (assembly GCF_028372415.1). Lineage (NCBI taxonomy): Eukaryota > Metazoa > Chordata > Mammalia > Diprotodontia > Macropodidae > Notamacropus > Notamacropus eugenii. The sequence continues at coordinate 421,253,821 of NC_092873.1, read as the reverse complement.
TATCTCTTTGGCCCTAGTTTCTTCCCTGAGCTTTAGACTCATATCGCCAAATGTCAATTGGGGCATTTCAAAAGCATCTCATTCCAGCCCATCCTCCACCCAAGCTGTCAAATTGATCTCTCTAAAGCACAGTTCTGACCATGTCACACCATTATTCAATATACTTCAGTGGCTCCCTATCACCTCCAGGATTAACTTTAGTGGTCATTGGCATTCAAACCCCTGTTTTCTTCCTATTTTTCCAGTATTCTTACATCTTATTTCTCCCCCATCCCCAAATATACTCTGGGATTCAATGTCACTGGCTTCCTTGTTATTCCTCATATAAGACACCCATTTCCAAACTCCATGTAGATTTATTAGCTGTCTTACATGCCTCTCATCCCTCCCTTTCTTCTCATCTGAAGCTCCTGGTTTCCCTGGTCTCCAAGTCTCAACTGAGAGCTCACCTTCTTCTAGAAGCCTTTTCTAATCCCCCTTCAATCTAATGCCTTTCCTCTAAGACTATTTTCCAATTTATTCTGTATATATCTTGTAAATACATACTTGTTAGCAAGTTGTCTCCCCCATTAGATTGTGAATTTCATGGGAGGAGGGACTATCTTTTGCCTTTCTTTGTATCCCCCACACTTAGTATAGTTGTTGGCACATAGTGGGCACTTAATAAATGCTCAGTTCAATGGCTGGTTTTTCTCAAACTCTATCTCTCTTTAGAACTTTCCTGTTTGTGTTGACAATACCATCTTTCCAGTTTCCCAATTTCAATGTCATGCTCAATTTCTCACTTTCTCATCCCTTATATCCAATCATTTGCCAAATCTCATTATTTCTACCTACACAATATCCTTAGTATGTCTCTTCTAAATTCACGAGCTACCAGCCTAATTTAGGCACTCAGCCACTTATTTATATTGTTATTTTGTTGCTTAGTTGTTTCAATCACGTTTGACTCTTTATCATCCCATCTGGGGTTTTCTTGGCAATGAACAAGTAACAGGTTTGAAGTCAGGTGGACTTTAATAGTTCACTTCTTGAGTTAATAAGAGTACAAAAACTCTTATCCTTTCCAACTGCTACTGACTCATTTCCTTATCAGCTCTCATCTTGGGTTCTAAGGCAATCAAGGGGTAAATTTTAATGTTTCATAAATTAAGAGAAATTCACCATCTCTCATTATTAATCAATTAGCTCTGGGTAGTCAAGACAGTTTATAAATAAACTGAAGAAACTTTTTTCCAGAAACTTTGACTTCTTTTTTAATATAAAACCCCAGTCTCAAAGACTTCAAAAAACATCAGCATTACTGACTATATAGTTGGTTAAAAGTAACATAATGTAAAGACATTTTAACATTTCAACATTGTACTAACTATAGTAAAAGTCCTAATCGGCATCATCTCTATCTCTACAAGCAACCTAACCTTAGGCAACTGATGACTCCTCCTCCTCAGAGATTTTGAAATCCTCGTTCAGCTCTCTCAGTATGGTAGTTTAAGTTGCTTCTCAAGATATCTTCTCCACAATAAAAGTTAAACTCAATTCTCTCAAAATACATTTCTACTTAGCAATTTCTCAGAAAATTTTTTTTGGTCCTTTCTTTGTGCCTCATATAATCTTTCTTTAGCCATAACAGTTAACTGTCTCCAGAATAACAGTTAAACTACAACTCCCCAATACTCAGTTCCTCCCTCTCCAAATGCTTGGAAAATTTTACTATGTCATTAGAGTATAATAAAACTATCCAGATCTCTGTGAGAGAGGTTCTCAAAACTGAGGTTACATTATGTGTATATGTTGTCTGCCCCACCAGAACGTATGATTCTTGAGGGAAGGGACTGCTCATCACTTTCGTCTTGTATCACCAGCACAGAGCCTGGCACATAATGGTTGCCTAATACATGATGGTTAATTGATTGGATGTTTCTAATGGATGCAAGCCAATAGATTCATGGAGGTTGTGAGCCTATAACTTTGGCATCATCAGTATGTCCCAAGTTGAGCTAATGAGTCAAAAAAATTTATAGCACAAGTACACAGAAGAAGTGTTAAGTGAAAGGTATTGTGATAATATGGGATATTAGGAAAGCTGGGTCTATCAGAGAAGCATTGGAAAATTAATCAATTTATTCATTTTGGAAAGCAAAAGGGGAAGATGCGTAAGCCAAGAAGAATAGGTAGGCTCTTTGGATGTAGGAAATAAAGGCTCTCTGAGAGAAAAGATAGCAAGGAGCGATATAGTGGAGGATGAAAGATTTCAAGGAATCTGAGACCAGGTAGGTGAGCTCTTTAGAACCCACAGAAAGGACTACATAGGAATTTGCCATCGGGTTAATTCCCCCTTCCCCTCTCAGGAGTATGGTTATTAAGGTTAATCCCACCAGTATTTTAGTTGCCCTATTTTTAAATAGTGCTAATTACGATGAGTCAGTTCAACTATTACTTCTTACTTTTACCTGAGTGAACCTAATTCTAGACCATTACCTCTCCTTTTATGACTTCTAACTATAGAAAACAACCTTTTCCCTCGCCTCCTGTTAAAACTTCAAATCTTTTGTGCAGTTTAATGATAGCTAACCTTAATTCCTGCCCTTTATCCCACTCCTTAACCAAGCCCATGCCATCAGCTCCATTTTTCATGCCTCTCACTTTTATCTGTGTATCATTTTCTAAGTTAAATTTTGTGACCAATCCTGGATTACATTCTTAAGTGTGGTCATTACAATGCTATTAACCTGGCACCATGTTACACCATGAGTTTATACTGACCTACAAAGATGGATCAAAGCATTATGTTTATTATTCCGTCATGTTTGGTTCAAGCTCAGCCCCAGTCCCTTGAGAGGCAAACCTCAAGTGGACAACCAAGCATTAGTTTTCTAAGTTATCAGTCACTCATATCATAAAAAGGTGGTCTTTTTATCAGGAGGGAGCCCCAGATTCAGTTACTGCAGAAGTCATACAGCTCAAAGTTATTAGTGAGGCAGCTGGTATTCTCTCCTACAGTAGCTATTTGCACAGCATAGTACCTGTTCTGTGCATAAAATGAAGAGTCCATTCCCCAGCAATGTCCCTCTGGAGGACTATGAACGACTCAGCTGTGCCAAGGTCTTAGATGGGAGATGGGAAACAAATTTAACCTCTAGGCCTTTTACAGAAAAGGAGGTCAAATCTGGGGCTAAGTACTAATTATAAACCATTTAGAAGAAATGACTCCCAAACCAGACTTGAGAATGGACACAATTTAGAAGCAAAAAGACTAAGTATGTATGTGGACTTTACTGCCACTACCTTGGTAAAGACATGATTGGTCCCAGTTTGCAAACTAGTTTTGTACATGATATTCATGGTCAGAATTTTAAACAAAGACTATTCTCCTTAGGGATTATGCCAGCTAGGTAACGCGTACAAAACTACATAGAGAATTATTAAATGACAGTAAAATCAAGGATTAATGTTATCAATATATGAAACTTCTAACTTGTCTGATCCTCTTAATTCCTTCATATTTTTCATCCATACAGAGAATATTTAAATTTCCTAAGCTGAATTTTTAAAAAAAATCTCTCCTTTAAGTACAAATTTATTTTAAATTAAATAGTGCTTTCTTGTAACCACTTTCTTGCCAAGATTTCTATCAAGGTAAGAGGTTTATCTATTGACACTGGACTTCTACATGTAAGGAAAAGGATGTGTATGTGTATAAGTATGTATACATATATATATATTATACACATGTCATATATATAAATACATATATAATATGTACACATATGTAGGTATATGTGTATACATATATGTATACATATAACTTAAATTTACACATGGGGGAGGATACTCAAATGGGTGGGAAATGCAAAGGGTAAGAAGAGGGAGGGCACAAAATAAAGAGTTTAAATAAGGAATACTATTTCTAAACCCTTGTCTTTCTAAGCCATATCAATGGTTTATTTCTATCCAAACAATAGCTTTTTAAAAAATATGCTTAACCAATAGGCCACTAGAAATGTAAAACTATGTTATACCAGCTTTAATTTAGCTACAAAAACAAAATAATTGCAAACATAAATTCTCCTATTCCAAATCTACAGGATGTAATAATACACCCTCCAAAGCTGTGTCGGGAAGAAACTATTTCATTAGACTCTCCAGTTGTATTGGGAGCCAAATTTTAACACCTACTTTAAAGCCCACATAGGGCTCCCTTATCCCAGTTTATAACACCCCAGGCTCTAATTCAGTAGTCAGAGAATCAGACTCAGCAGCAACAATGATAAAAATATAACAACAACAGTAACTGAAAAATAATTTCTCACCCTTGACTTGTAAGTCATCATGCTGAGAGCCAAGAATTAACCTAAGGATCAAAAACTCTACAAGATTATCAATACTGTTAGCAAATTCAATGTCAGAAAGGAAGTAAAACCCCCTTCAGGAATTATAAACTTTCATCTGCTTCCTGGAATTTTAGGACCCTTCGTTATGACACAGCAGAGATTTGAATGTACTCTACAAAAGAGTTGCTCTTTTCTTGACTCCAGTAGCAAATTTTTCCCACCAACTTGAGTACTTCTTAAATCCAAGGATTATAAAGCTCACAGATATGTCTAAGAGCTCTCTCCTAACCTTTTATGCCAGGTTTTCCTACCTTGAAACCTGAAAACTGGTACCAACACGAGCAAGTCACTTGCTTAGAAAGTTACATCACACAACTGGAGATCAGCCACAGATTTCTACTTTGATGCACTGTTACTTGATGGAAAAGTAGTGGTCATATCCTAATTCTATTAACAAAACCTTGGATCTAGCTTTGATATATGAATTCCACGCTGAACACATATGATTCTTGTTATTAGTGAAATAAGATACTTTGTTTAAGAGAGAGAGAGAGAGAGAGAAGAAAAGATGGCATTATTTGCAAAACAAAACACAAAAGAAATGCAAACGAGGAAATGTTTTAGCAGGAAAGAGATTTTGTAGGATGATCTATATGTTAACAATTAGACTTTCTTTATTCCAAAAGCTGCAGTCCTCAATAAACCCTCTTTGACTTCAGTTTTCAAGGACAAGGGTGGGTCACTGGCTCAGGATGCCTTGACATCATCATTTCTCTGCCTCTTCCAGCCTGGCCTCTGATTAAATGCCTTCTGCAGAAAGTCACTAGGTCACACAGCCCTGGGAAAGGGAACTAAGGGGGAAAAAAGACTGGAGCACTATATTTATTAGCGCATGTGCATGTGTACATTCATATATGTACACACACCCCAAATAATTTTAAATTAAAGCATTTTAAAAATACTTAATGGAGGTTAAGCTGCATTTTTAACCTCTGTTCAAGTTATTGAATGGCATATTAAAACCAATGTGGCTCTAATGTACCTTCTAATGTGCACTGCTGCTTTAACAAATTGCCTATAAATTTTAGTTGAACCAAGCCTATTCCTTGTGCAGTTGTAGTAAGGTTAGGTTAATAATACATGAGGTTTCATTACATGCACCTTCGTCCTTAATAATTTTCTTAAAGAAACTGGAGTGGAATCTAGGTACAGTGGGCTAACATGGTCAAACAATTCTTAAAATCACAGAAGTGAAAGGGGGAAAGGACTCCATAGGTCTTCCAGTTAATTCCCATGGCCAAAACGTCGTTTTCCCAGTAATAAATGATCTATTTATATAGGATATGTTTAGGAAAGTAGAATGAAAGTCCCAGATTGTGGTAGTGCATTTTAATGTGGCAGCTACAGAGCTGGCCACTGTGAAATAGTTTATAGGGAAAGCACTTGCAGAGAAGAGGGTTCCTCAATCTAAGTTCCATTGGGAAGAAACACTTTTTTAAAAAGAAAAAATAGAAATCCCTATGGTAGAGCAACGCAAGAGTAACACACATATAAAAAGATGTACATAGACCACTATATTATATTTTTTGTAAAAGAAGAACTATATCAGATATTCAGCCCCTTCCTCACTCTTCGGAATGTAATAATACACCTTCCAGAACTCTGTCCCTTTCACTGTAAACCACACTGTGATGGAGACATATCCATACAGTGTTCTTTCCCTAAATGATTCTGGGAAATTATATACCATTGTTTTACCTTCATCTCACTCTCCAAAATCATCTCCTTTGAGGAGTGAGACAGGAAAGGTCCACTAATAATCACAATAAAAGAAATCATAGATTTTAGATCTAAGAAGGAATTCAGAGATAATTGATCATCTAGTACAATCCCTCAACTGAAACATGAGTCCCTCCTATAACATCCTTGCAACTTTGATACCTTCTCAGGAATCCCATTGCTAGAGGAAAGACGCTGTGTGCTTCTTTCAGAATGTCTCAGAGACAGCAATGGTATCCTGTCACAGGCTTATGATACCCAATTCTACTCCTTAAAGAGGAAGAGAATTTCCATTAATATGATTTTAAAAAAAAACTTTGGAAGTTAAAAACAGAAGAGACTTAAAATTAAGAGCAATGAAAGAACTAAAATGACAGAAACATAGCTGCTTTTTAAACAAAGTCATGTGATCAAGGCAATATTTTTCAAACTTGACCTTTAATTCTCTTTAATAACTATCCTTTCCAATCCCATCAATTAATAGCTAATTAGTATTTACTGAGTATCCACTATAACAAAACTTGATCAAGACACCAGTCTTTCAGAATCCTCAGCACCTAGCAGCAAATGAACTCAACCAAGAAGAGCAAAACAGATGATTCTACACAACATGTAATATCCAATCTAATGGGAAATTGTGTTAATTCTACCTAATGGAAATCAGGTTCTTCAGAGCAAACACAAACTACCTCAAACCGAACAAAGAAAGCCATCGACTGAAGATAGATCGGCAGTGTGAGGGAATGACTGTGTATCTCAGTGCTAAAACTCTTGAAGATATAAGGCATCTTTGTCCTCATATTCTCTCCCTCCCCCCTCTTCCCCCCTTCATGTGTGTGTGTCAGGGGGGAACGAAGCAGGCAAATCAAAAATTATTGATGAGAATAATAAATGGAATTTATTTTATGTGGAAGAGAGAAAGACTCAGAAAAGAAAGATTCAGCTTTTGGTTTATAAATAAATATTTCAGGAAGGTGGAATGTTATTCCAACCAGGAAACCATTAAACTACACTCCACTTTCATGAAAAAGAGGAAAATTCCCCCAAATTAAACTGATATCCACAAATTTTTGAAGAAAGTTCTAAGACTATCTGAATCCATAAACAGTCAGCCTTCTATTCCTCATCATGCAAACTATACCTTTCATCTAATGCCTTGTTACAAGGTATCCTCTGTTACTCCTTGATGATGACGTAGTTGTGATGACTTGTGTTTTCAGCCCATGGGAGGAAAGAGGAATAGGGGTCTATGCAGGGTATCCAGAGCTCCCTGCTTTCCTTTATAATACCATATTTAAAAATTGTTACCTTATGATGTGCTCCTGGATCCACTATTCTTTACAATGTCTAGACACTGATACTTTTTTAACATCTTGAATTGTGATGAAGGTGGAAGAATACCTTACTCTTGCCCCTCCAAGCTTTAGTCAGTAAGTATTCCCAAATGGATCCCAAATGGTATTGAAGGGATTGCTTTCTAACACATATTTAAGGTAGTAACACCATGGAAAGAGTACTAGGACTAAGTCAGGAAGTATCCTCTTCCTGAATTCAAATTTGGCCTCAGATACTAGTTGCATGACCCTGGGTAAATCATATAGCTGTGCTTGTCTCAATTTCCTCTTCTATAACAGGAACTGGAGAAGGAAATGGCAAATCACTCCAGTATTTTTCATCAAAAAAGAGAAAAAAACAAGGAAAAAATGGGGTCTTGAAGAGTTGGACACAACTGAAATGACTGAACAACACCACACTCTTGACTCAATACCGGAGTTCCTGAGAAGAATGTATTCCTAGTCATCCTTGTGGGTTAGACTCTCCTCCTTCTAAAATGACTTCTTGGCAGAGAACTCAATGCTTATGGTCATTGCCTCATTTCTTAGGAGGTAAAGCTAAGAAGGCAATATGATCAAGCATGCGACCTGATCAGCAGGATGTCTACAGCTTTAGTTTTGGATCCTACTTTTTATCTTCTATTGTCCCCCTCCCCACTTTTTCTTTCTCTTCTTTTGCTCCCCCCCATACACATTTAAATGTGTAAGAGCACTCATATCCAGCTGGATCTAACCAAGCTTGGCTCAGGTAACCATTGTGGTCTCTTGAAATCCTCTTTAGAAGAATAACTATTTTCAATATATATTTCTAGAATTTTTATCAAGCATTCTGTCTTTATTGTATGAAAATCATTAGGAAGGAAGGAAATGTTTTATTAAGTCCTTGCTATGTATCAGGTACTGTGCTAAATACTTTACAAAAATTCTCTCATTTGATCCTCACAACAACAGATGCTTTAATTGTTATTATTTTGCAACTGAGGAAACCAAAACAGATAGAAATTAAATGACTTGTACAAAAGTCAAACAGCTAGCAAGCCAACGAGCCAAAATTTCAGCTCAGATCTTCCTGACTCCAGGCCCTAACCACTGCACCACTTAGATGTCTCCGACAATTATCAGACAATTACGATAGATCTATATACTGCTGAGTTAATGACTTCGTCATAGGTCTTACCTGACTGGATCTGCTTTCAGCAAAGGCCTAGCACCAGAATGCCATCTGAGGAACATTCTAGCTAAGATCAAAGAAGTTCATCACTGAAAATATAGTCATTAGTTGATCAATTATTTTGGTCATATTAACTTATGGACCATCTAAGGCACAGAGTAGTGATGATCTGTATTGGGGAAGGAAATAGTAATAATGATGAGGTTATAACTCTTCTGAGGTGTTCAACAATTTAAAAGGGAATAAGAATTTATTAAATAAATAAAATAAATATTGATTTATTAAAATTTATATAAATAATATTATTAATATAATATAATAAATTATTTAATAAATAGAATAGCCAGGCACTGTGCTAAGAGACTTACAAATATTATCTTACTTGATTCTCACAACAACCTTGGGAGGCAGGTGCTACTATAGTGCCCATTATACAGTTAAAGAAATTGAGGCAGACAGAGCTTAAGGGACTTGTCCAGAGGTCACACAACTAGGAATTGTCTGAGGTCGAATATGAACTGAGTTCTTCCTGACTTCAGGCCTAGTTACTGTGCCCCCTAGCTGCTTCAGTACAAATTTGACCTCAGGCATTCAATAATTGTATGACCTTGGATAAGTATTTCCCTGCTGTCTACTTCAGTTTCCTCACCTATAAAAATGGGGACCATAATAGCATACCTCCCAAGGTTGTTGTGAGAATCAATTAAGATAATATTTGTAAGTCTCTTAGCACAGTGCCTGGCCCACCGGAGGTACTATACACATGCTAGTGATAACCATATATTTCTACTATAACTTTAACTTGGCTATCCAAAATAAGTCCTTCTCTAAGGCCTTTGAAAGAGCTTAGACTATTACCCTGAGACAAGCATGATGGTAAGCGTTGGTGGAAGGGATACAAAAGTAATGACAGATAAGAAGAAAAGATATGGATTTAGTCCTTAGAAGATTCAGTCTAGTTAGGTAGGCAAACCTAACGTGTTTTTAAAAAAATAGAGAACACTAGAAAGAACATTGTATTTGTACTTGAAAGACCTTGGTTGTCATCCTAGTTCATCCATCTGATTAACTGTATAACTTACAGCAGGCACTAAGTATCTCATGGCCTGAGTTTTCACATCTAGAAAAGCAGAGGCTTCAACTGGAAAATCTCTAGGGTCACTTACAATTCCAAAAGCCTATGATCCTATGTGCTAAACTGTGTGTGTTTTTAGCATAGGACAGCAAAGTAGTATAGCGGATAGAGTGTTGGACTTGTATGCACTGTATGAACAGTCAGTATTCAGCCTTAAACACTTTTTATCTGTGAGTTCCTGGAGAATTCACCACAAGCTGCCTCACTTTCCTCATCTGTAAAATGTAAGTAATAATGGCACCTCATAGTACTGTTGTGAGGAATAATTGAAATAACATGTAAAATGCTTTGCAAACATTATAAAAATGTTTACTATTATTAATGTAAGTAAATAGTAGAAGGGAGAACTTTGCACAGGTTCTTAGAGTCAAGGAAGAATTCAATAGACAGGTAGGAATGTTGGAAATTGGGATCTTGGAAAAATCATAGCTAATGGAAAAGGATCCAATTCAAAGAAATGGATAAAGACAAAATGTCTTGATCTTTGAAAAGGGAAGTAAATTAGATTCTTCAAATTATAGGTTAGTGAATTTAACCTCAATTCTTAGCAAAAAACTTAGAGTGCACTAATAAAAGGTTTGTGGGCATTCACAATGAGGAGTTGTGATCATTACAAGATAAAATGGGCTCGTCAAAAACAGGTCACATTAACTCAAGGTAATGTGTTAAACAAACTGGATGTAATCAAGATACCTGACAAATTCTATCAAATTCAAGAAGTGGTCACTAATGGAGCCTGATAGGGGTCTCCATTATAGGACAAGGCTCTGTCCTTGGCCTTATGTTCCTCCTTTTTTATCAATGACATTAATGAAAGCTTAAAGGCCATGCTTAATAAATATTTGGATGACAAAATATGAAAGGTTCGTAAATATACTGATGGGCAGAACTGAAATCTAAAAAGGTCCCACTGGGCTCATTATTCTAGAATCTAGAAGGAAGAAATATAATAAAAGATTTAATCGGCATAAATGTAAGGTTTTATATTTGGATTATAGTAGCTAATTATACAAGTACAGAATGGAGGAAAGTAACTACACAAAAGTTCATATGAAAAAGAAGAGGGAGTTTTAGTGAATTCAAAATTCAAAATGCATCATTATGTCAACGTGACAACCAAAAACTGGAATGCAATCATGTTGCAAAATATGGAGAATGAAATATGGAGCTATCATCTCACTGTATTCAGACCACATCTGCAGCATTTTGTTCAGTTATGGGTGCTAAATTTTAAGGAAGAATGGAGACCATCCCTTAAAAGGAACGTGAAGGACAAGAGGATTCTCAAAACTTTATAAATGAGCACCAGATGAGAAAAGTGAGGATGTTTGGCATGAAAAAAAAGAATAGTTAGGGGAACATGATAGCCATCTTCAAACATTTCTATTTCACTTGACTCCAGAGGGCAGAACGCGATGCAATGAAGAGAGAATTTGATTCAGTATGAGGAAAAACTATTCAACGATTAGGGCTCCCCAAAAGAAAAAACAGACTGCCTTGGAAGGTTATAAATTCAACATTCCAAGATCCTCAAGTGAAAGCTGGAAACTCAGCAGTAGAAGATGGTGTAGAAAGGATTGCTACTCAGGTACATGCTAGATAATATGACTAGTTTCCTTCCAACTTGAGAGCCTATGATTCTATCTACATGGCAGAGTAAGACCATAGTACTGAAGGTTTCTGTTATTAACTATGATATTACAAAGGAAAGAAGGAAGTGCTGGATATATTTTGCAATCCCCTGTTCCTCTCTCCTCCCATGGATTGATAACACAAATTATCAAGTACCTCTTCACCAAAGATAGGGATACCTGAGGAGAAGCTATAACATGGCAATGTACATATAGATGTAGATAAGAATATAACTGTAGATGATTTGTGATACAGGGCTAAGAACCAATCCATATGGTAGTCTTAGAACTTTCTTCAAAAAGTCTATTCATACAATGCCTCTCTCTCTCTCTCTCTCTCTCTCTCTCTCTCTCTCTCTCTCTCTCTCTCTCTCTGTGTGTATGTGTGTGTGTGTGTGTGTGTGTGTGTGTGTGTGTGTGTGTGTCGGCTTTGAGAAAAGAATGTAGGTTGAATATTATATTAGTTAAAAGGAGAATTCAATTTTTTCTCCTCCACAATCAAGGCTATGAGTAAAAAAAAATAGTAAAATACGAGTGCTTGAGGTTCCTTGGACAAAAACACAAAAATAAAGCTGATTGAAAATTTCTAACCAATACTGTAAAAATAGGCAAAATAATCAATTTCTAGTAATAGAATTGTAGATTAAGAGTTGTAAGATTATAAATTTAGAGTTGTAGTATTAATTGAAAGAATAAATATGAAGGTCTTCACAGACCTTATAGCAATATACAAATGTTATCTATTATTATCATCTGATCTAACTCCCATATTTTCAGATGAAGAAATTGAGGCCTTAGAGAGGTCAAAAGACTTGATCCCAATTACAGGATAGTGAGTGGGAAGGGAGATCTGAATCCAAGGTATCTGATTCTAAAGCCAGTTGACTTCCCATTACATCATACTGCTATCTCATGGGCCATGGTGCTTAACAGCTACACTGACCAGGATGATTAAAGATGTCACTCAACTCCCCAGAAATAATTTTTAAACTTACCTGCTGTAGGAAATAGAGTTTTGTCCCTGACTCCACTAGGAAGCCGGCTGCTTTCTTTTTGTTTCTGTTGTCCCATTATCTTTAGCTTTCCCATCTTCACTGGTATAGCTAATTAAGAGGTTATTACCACTATGAAGTCTCTAAGTCAGGGCAAATTAGGTTAAATAATAATGATTAATAGTAATGAAAATAGCTACCATTTATATAGCAAATACTTTGTGCCAGTCACTGTGCTAAGTGATTTACAGTTATTATCTCATTTGATCCTCACAACATCCTGGAAAGCAGATGCTATTATTATTCCCAGTTTACAGATGAGAAAACTAAGTGACTTGCCCAGGTTCACACAGCCAGTTAACGTCTTAGGCTATAACTTAGGTCTTCTTGACTCTAGACCTCAGGGCTCTAATTTAATTAGGAAAATCAAATTGATGTTGAATTATTCTGCAAGATAAATTTCTCTTTTCACCAGATATTCATTACTACATAGGGTTTTGTTTTACAGTAGACCATATAAACTATGACTAAAAAATTCAGTTAGCCTGGTTGGCTGTGGCCTATGCATTCCACCCACCCAGAGCAATAATAAGGACCCAGATAAACCAGCTGTTCTGAGTAACCAAATCTTTCAGTCATATCCAATTCAGTTAATTTATAGAGTTGGCACAGAGGGCATTTCTAGGAGTTTTATATCAAAGAGAAAGAGTAAACCTGCTGTCAAGGGATAATGGAAAAAAAGACATTACTCAGTCTTTGAAAGGTAGTACAAGTGACTTTCTTACCTGGTTTACACTGATTGCACTGTCTTCCTTGATGATTAGGTAAACATGGACACTGGCCGCTAATCTGGTCACAAATAGCCCCAGCTAATGTTCCCAAGGAGTCACACTCACACATCTGGCAGCCTTGAAGGTTGCTAATGGTGAGATTGTACCTGTGAGGCTCACAGTGATTGCAGTGAAGGCCAATGACGCCAGTTTTGCAAGGACATTGTCCTGTTGATTTGTCACACAGCAGAGAGGCATTTATTGTCCCTGCCTTATCACAATTACATGGTAGACAGAAGAAGGAATTATTTTGCTGCAGTTGGTAGTAGCCATCCAAACACTGATCGCACTGTCTTCCACCTACATTGGGTTTACAAGTGCATTGTCCAGTCTCGGCATTGCAGACGGTTCCCGGGAACGTCCCCACTGCATCACAATTACATGCCTTACAGCCACCAATGTCCAATCCATAAAAGTTTTCCACACAAGTATCACACTGAAGGCCTTGGGTTTCTTTTTTACATTTACACTGTCCAGAAAGAGGGTTGCAGAATTTGTTCACTGACCCATAAATGTTACAGAGACATGGTTCACATCCATCTTTATTAAAACTTTGGAGTATTTTGAATCCGAAATCGCAACGATCACATCTGAGCCCTTAAGAATTAAAATGTGATTAATAAAGAGGAAATCATTTTAATATGATGTCAATATAGCTGGAGTAAGAGCAATGCTACTGGGGATATTTAATGCAGACACACAATTTTGAGCACCTTTCACTCACATGACTACGGAAAGGAACGAATCCATCACAACCCTCCAAATACAATGCTTATATTACTTGTTAGCACTATTATAACACTTTATGTTTGCCAAGTGCTTTATGGTAATTTTCATTAATTATTCAACATCTAATGCGAAGTTTGTTTCCCTGTATACACAGGAGTTATTTCTTGTTTGTTTGTTAATGCTGCTTTAACAGTTTGGACATTTAAAAACATAGTAGGCAATGAAGCGTATCTCCAGAGCCCATTTTACATTTAGGACTTTAAGTATTTATATTTAAGATTCTATGTTATTAAATGGATTATTTTCCCTGCTAACATTAATATGCAATAAAATAGATTCACTAAAATGGTTGGACAGGTAACTTTTGTGCATAGCTGGAAAAAAGAAACTCCCTTCTGGACATCTCAAAATTATTACAATGAGAAAACTCACAGAGAATGAAATTTTCATTTTAATAGCAACTTTATATTGTGCCATTTATTTTCATTTTCAGTCAACAATGTATTTTCCATGGAACAAGAGATATCAGCCATTTGCTGAATTATGTGATACAAAAGACATCTCCATAAAAACTAAGTAAATGTTGTTTTTTGGTTGTTCTTTTCATGGGAACAAATATAGACTTTTAAAAAATTGCTTGTACTTCAATCTAGGCCACTAAGATTTAGCTTTCAAAATTTATACTTCAACCTATGGGATGATAGCTTTAGAAACTGGAAGGCACCTTAGGTAGCCCATCTGGCCCAAATCCCTCATTTTATAGATTGGGAAATTAGGACTCAAAGAGGGTAAACCACTTGGTCCAGGTCATACAAGTATCAAACAACAATTCCTCTGACCCTAGGAAAAAGAAAATTAAATAAAGTTTGAGAAAGACAAGCTCAAATACAAAATGCTTTAACTAAGATAATCCTCAGAGAACTATGACTTTAAGTATCTACCATATAACCATCACCTGTATTTGAATCAATTAAGACATTTATTTCAGGCTATAATAAAAAAAGAAAGAAAGAAAGAAGTCTGGACTAAAATAACAGCCAAAAATGTATTCAGGAACTAATATGTAGAAAAGCATCTCTTAAACTGGAAGAAAACGCATTATATATATAGATAAAAATTCAAGAACTCCAATAGAAGGCAAGCTCCTTTAACAGTGATGAATGACTCACCTAAGGCATATCATTTAATTTCAATAAGGAAAATAAAAAAGGACCACTATTGCTGCAAATTTTAAAAATAACTGTATTGTTAACAAGAATTATGACTCATTTTGAACTATTAAAATTGGTCTACATGGATTCATATCATATCAGTTTTAAAAATATGCACAGTGCTTATTTGAATATGCCATACATATTCCTGACAGGTAATCTATTCCTAACGATACTGAGGAAGGCCTACAGGGCATCACATTCAGTGTTAACAAGTAGAGGCAAGTTAGCACACTTGGCATTTAATTCACATTCTTCTCCCTTTTTATTCTAGATGAATGACCTACTTTAATAAAATTATTGGTGCTAATGTATTTTACTGGTGATAGAATCATTAGTAAGATTTAACAGTTGTGTTAACTCTAACAGTTTGCTTTCCATAGTGTATAGAGTACACAGTTACATTTTCTCATATTAACTTTTCAACTGGGTGAAAATGACAACAGATTGCTATTGACTTACTAATTCTATAAGGGAAAAAATGTATACATATATTTTAAGCAAGTTTATCATTTTAATCAGAATACTACGTTATACAATATCCAATTAATTATACTTATTAGTCACACAAATAAAGATTCAGTTCTCAGAATGTGAAATATAATTTGTTGTTCCCCTTCCTCCCCTTAAAACCAACCAGTTTAACTGGGAAAGCAGTAAAACATCAACCAAGGTGGCTGTACAACAGGTCTAGATAAATACTGAACTCCTAGCTAGCCATCCCCGATAAAAGTGTTGTCCTGAGACATTAATTAACATAGAAAAGATTTCCTGTCATAAAAAAAAAGTGTTTGCATTTTCTTTGAAGAAGATTTTTTAAATTGTACTTTCACTTGACTTTCGTGCTTACCTTAAAAAATGTTAGCGCAAATTGGAATTCAAAAAAAAATTAGTGTTTTGGAATGCTTTCAAAGGATATATATAACCACATACATATGTGCATCCATACATATATACATACATATACATATAGACTCGCTTTATGCAATAAATATGTTTCTGAAAAGTACTTTGTAACTCAGTTTGTTGTAAATTGAATTGTTATTTTTCAAAGCACTAAGAGGACTCGTTAGTTTAAGGAATCCTATGTAATCCTTCTGCAAATAGATGAATCTATCTGTAATCCTAGCAACCTTCCTTCCATTTATCTGTTTGGTAAGGTCAAATGTTTGGGTAGCTGGCTAATTTTAAACGGAGTGCACCTTCATATATGAAGCATGCCATATGAAAAATCAGTTTCAGATCTAGATCATGGGAAGAAAATGAGATTCAAAATGTTGTAACTATAAACATATAAGGCTCTAAAACCCTCAAGGAATGTTTTTCTTATCATGGCTAGGGTCAGTTTTAGAAAACACACTGATGCCTTGTGGCTTGAATGATAACAAAACAGTAAAGGTCTTCTTTAAGATTCCTGTATGGACCAGTTACAACGTAGGACTTTCTTTATCAGAAAACTCTCCTTGCATAATATTCCCATATATCAACATTTCAAACTGCATTATGTACCTAGTACATTTTGGGCACTTGATAAATTTTGTCCTTATGTGGCTGTGGTTCCCCTCAAATATGTTGGAAGTAATAAATTGCTATAATCAAATCTAATTTCTGAAAAATACCTTTGGGAGTAACAAACAAAAAAGCATGTCTTGTATTAAAAAAAATGATAAATAACACAGAAGGTAGCAGTTTATTATAATCAGCTTGGCACTGAATTACAAAATTAAAATTATGTGGCCCTTGATAACTAACCCTAGCAATGTACATGATCTGTGGAATTATGTTGACTTATTTTGCATTTCATAGGAACAGTTCAAAGAAATATAATAGAAAAAAATGGAAAGATTTATCACAAAGGACCCTGTAGCACAGAATATTTTGAAAAAATCCATTTATTTTAGTCTATTAAGGAAACTAACATGGAAACGAATTTGCTTAGAACTCATTAAGGGTAAACCATTTGGAGAAAGTGCTAATTTTCTAAAAGAAACATCTATGCAGTAAGCAAATTATATTTTTCTGTGACTTATTAGTATGGAACCATGTAAGCTAATGCATCTACAGTATAAAGAAACTTCTAAAGGGTTGATTAAACTAAGCTTCAAGCTGTAGTTTGATAGAATTATTAATTTAATCATTTTTAGACAGTTAATTTCATTCAAATTTTTTTTCCCCTCAGTCTGCCTTGAGCAAAGAAATTTACTTTACTCTTCAGTTAGGAAACCAAGGAGAGTATTTTATTCCAGATAGTAATAGAGATATGACTGTAAACTCTTGCATCGCACATACCAATAACATTTCTTTTGCATTTGCACTGGCCTGAATTTTGGTGACAGGTAATATCTCCATCCACTGTCCCAGAGGTATTGCAGTTACAGGGACTGCAGCCATCAGGAGCCAACTCGTGTAGATTGTAGAATCCATCCTGGCACTGATTACACTGTCTGCCAGACACATGTCTCTTACAATTACACTGGCCTCCAATCTAGAGAAGATACAAAATTTTGTAGAATGATAAACGTATCTATTTTTAGATAATACGCTCATTAGGTACAAGACAGAGAGGGAGAGAGAGAAAACTTTAAATATAAAACAGACAAAAAGGCGATGAGGTGTTTTTTTCTCCTGACTGAAAACATAAGAGCAGGCTCAAGCAGAGAGAATAAACAGAATAATTTAGTGAAAATAAAGCTCAGAGTACAACTTCAGAGATCCATAATGAAAAGCAACACGGGATTAACAATTAGTCTGTATATAAAGGAATATGGAGCAACCATATCTCAGAATTATAGAAACTGACAATGGAAAGGATGAGACATGTAACCCAGGAAAGGTCTAAGTTTTCATTCAAATTTCTTTTAATTTTATCTTTCAGCAGTTAAAATCTTTAGGAGATATTATTTATATTATCCAAGAGCCCTTCCTACCAGAAAGCATTCTTCCAGCATTCAAAACAAGCTTCTTTATTCATTTATCGTTGTTGTTTAATCATTTCAGGCATGTCCAGGGCTTCGTGGTCCCATCTGGGGTTTTCTTAGCAAAGATACAGATGAGCAAATAGAGGCAGACAGGATTAAGTGACTTGCCCAGGGTCACACAGCTAATATTGGAGGCCAGCATTGAACTCAGGTCTTCCTGATTCCAGATCTGGTGGTTAATATTTAAAATATTAATCTTTATTAATTTATCTTCCTAATGTGTCTTCCCCTTTTCTTCTCATAGCTTTCACTGGACTCATCTTCCTCTTTGGGCACCAATTTAACAACATTGAATTTATTTCACTTGTCTAGACTACTTCCAGATGGGGTTCAGATCTTGGTTAATTAATTAATTCAATTTAAAAAAATAGACAAATCAGTCTAATGAGGGAGAATTATGTATTTATTAAGCACCTTCTCTGTGCCAAGCACTAGACTAAGTATTTTGCAAATATCATCTCCTTTGATCCTCATGAGAACCCTGGGAGTTATTATTACCATTTTACAGTACAGCAAACTGAGATGGAAGAGGAGTGACTTGCCCAGAGTCACACAGCTAGTAAGCGTATGGCTAGATTTAAACTCGGGTCTTCCTGATTCTAGGTCTAGCACTGTATCCATTGTGCCACCTAGCTATGCATACAATGAACATTGGTCATTGCGTCAGACAACCTGGGTTGGAACCTTAGCTGAACACTCCCTATTTGTGACCCAGGAAAACCCCTTAAGTTCTCTAAGCCTCATTTTCCTCATCTTCAAAATGAGAATGACAATAATAATTGAACCAAATGCCTCAGTTATGGAGAGAGCACTTTGTAAACCGTAAACACTATATAGTAAGGCTAACTATTACCATTAGAAGTTATTATCAGGTAAAACAATTGATAGAATGATGTTTGTTTCCCTTTTTCAGTCTCTTAAGTCCTTCCCTACTGTCAAGGCCATCTCCCCACTCCCAATAAAAGTGAACTCTTTATCTTTCTATACCTCTGAGTGCTTTTCCTAAACCTCTCCCTTTTACTTATCACACTCTCCTTGTATCCATATTTTTTTATGTCTACAGCTTTCCCCCACCCTCATTAGATTATAATAGACTTTTTTTAAAAAAAGGTCTATGTTGCATCCAGCTTTGTATGCTCAGTATCTTATATATAATGGGCCACTGATAATCATTTGAAATAAAATTTGGTTTGACTTTAATGCAACCAATTCTGACATCATCTGTTGATTCGTTCTTTTACTTATATAATGCTTATCTAATAGGAGAATTTCAGTGGAGCCAAAAAGATATAGGATTCTCCAAGCCCCTAGAGTCTTCCTTTACCAGTTGTCCTCTGAGGCTGAAGGACCTCCCTACTGTGTCCAGTATCAGATTCTGCACAAAATGAGCTTAAAGCATGTGCTGTATTACTTACTCCGTCCTTTATTCCCCCCACATACACCTTGGCCATGTAAGTCTCCATTTGTGTTCTACCCACACTCTCAGACCAGATCCAACACTTTACCACCAACCTTTTCAAAATCAGAGTCAATGTCCAAGATATGATGAACCACTGATATCAAAAATATATCTTCACAGTACTTCACATTCAGAAGTAAAAAAAAAAAAACTAATCATTTGTTTTTAAATGTATAGATAATTTGGTGTTATACAGACAAAAATACTTGGATGCTTGATTTTTGCATTTATTTTATTATATAGGCATATAAAAAAGATAACACTGATATGACTTGACAAAAATATTGCCAGCGAAAGGCACTGAACACGTATGTCAAAAAAATGAATGAGGATGTTACTCTGCAAGACAAAGAAATAAATGCATGTTGGGAACTGAACAGCCTTTGATTAGCCATTAACATATATTCTTGTTCATCGGAATGGTATCATAAAGCAAACATCAAATAATACAATAATGAATAAATTCTACAGTCCAAGATTTGGATAATGGTCAATCCAGTGTGATCAGTTTTCTGGATATGGTCCTTTACAGTCCTACAGATTATATGAGTTCATCTTTCCAGTATGGTTAGGAGAAATAGAGGAAGAAGGGAAACACCTTCAACTAGATCATCAGATGACCCATAAATTAATTAATAAAATGCAGTATATTTATACACACACACACACATATACATATATATGAGATGTCATAGTCGGTCCATCCATCCCACAGAGGTAAGAAAAAGAAAATTATAAAAAGAAAAGCTAGTTTCTTTTTTTTTTTTACAAGCTCTTTTTCTATAGTTGCCCTTTTCAGGTTTCAAGAGAAACCTACAATTCTAACTCCTCCCATATTATAAGAAGAACTTACATAGATTCATAATTTTAAAGATTTGTTCTCTAGGTGTTCCCCCCTGCAAAATTCTAGCAGCACAAAGCTACGTACTATCCATTTTACATGGCCTCTTCTTGGCTCCCTCTCCATCCACAGATATTTCTCACTAATCTCCCCTAATCATATATTCTACTTAAATTTTCCCATGTATCGTTCCACAAATACGTCAAGCTCATCCCAGCCTCTAAGGCTTCAGTGATACTATGCTTCCCACATAGAGAGACCTCCACTCTCCACCTAACCACATCCTACCTGTTCTGGCTTTCACTGCTTGGCCAACAATAGGTCCCAGACCAAACTCCACTTGGTCATTGGTTGAGCCTTGATAGACTCAGAGTAAATGCAAATAAGAATTATTTCTCTTTGGCCAGAAACCCTGAGGGTCTTCTCCTCCCAATTTGATTTTTTTTTCCTGGACTAGGTTAAAGAGGCTACTCTTTGCCCCACTTTTTTACCTAACCTTAATCACTGAAAGGGTGTTGCTTCAGTCAAACTGAGACCTGACAAGGTCTTCCAACTCATCTGGAGCCATCATCAGTCATCCTGATGTGTACCTGGCCACTGAACCCAGATGGTTCCAGAGAAGAAAATAAAACTGATGACTTTACACAGCCCTCCCCCATTTAAATCCAAATCACTTGGGAGTCATGGCATCACCTTCATGAAATCATGGTCCTCTTTAAGAATAAGGGACAAACAACTTTGTATATAAGTTGGTCTTTGGTTTCTCCTGTCTAGCTCTCACTGAGCTCTCTCTCTTCTTTCAACTCTTATAATTTCTATGTGCTGAGTTAAGTGATTTACTATCCAGTTTCAAATTAACCCTCACAAAATAAATGTCTTTAAAATATTTCTGCAAAGAAATTGCAAGTTGAAGATAATACTGTGAACAACACAAATGAACAACAAGAAAATGGCAGAGCCAATACTTTTACTCCTTTTAGAAGCTCTTCAGCCATAGATAAAGGTAAAAACAATGTGACACTAACCAAATCTGTCAAGAAGTTGTCCCCCCCCAAGTTTCATTATCAAAATTATTTTAAACATAAATCTATATCCATTATCATTAATTATGAAATTTGCCTTAAATGTGTATTATGCCACTAGATATTAATTAATCATCGTGTGGAGTCATTACGATAAGTGAGACTAAGCTTTTGTTGATGAAAACTAAGTGTATTGCCCTTTCAAAGTGTTATAGCTACATACAAATGTGGAAACAGAAATTCTGAACCTGCTTAAAAATCTTCTGAGAAATTTCAGTGAGTCTTCAAACCATTTGTGAAAAATACAAACTTGGTAGTCATTTGCAAAGCTATCTGAATGTGACAAAGAAATATGGAAGCATATTAGCCAAATTTCATCAAAAACTCAGGCATAATTGGTGAGTGGGGTTGAAAAATGAGTATCATGATTTAGTAAATGCAGCCGATAATGAGCCTCTTCCATTTAAATGTATCTGTGGAATATCTTTTTCAGTTATGACAGCAATTAGAATCAAATACTATAAAAAATTGAACTCAGAACCAGACCTTCAAAGTCATGGTAACACAAAGGGTTAAACTAAAGTTTTGTTGTGTGTGTTTTTTTCATGAAGCATATTCAATCACGTTGATCTCAAATTCTTTTTAAATATTTTGTAGCATTACTAAGATAAAATTATTTTTAAATACTCTTTATTTCATCTTTACCTTATTTTAAATTTCTAGATTGTATGTTTTATTCTGCATATTGTATGTTCCTGTAGTAATATTTGTATATCATTTATAAATAAATGCACATATAGTGCGCTGTGTGTTCAAAAAATGCACTGAAGGGTTATATGAATGATAAAAATTTGAATGCTAGCATTTAAGGACAACCAAAGCACAATCTAATACAAGGTTCTTTATTTATTCCTGATACATAATATAGTAGATGATGCTAAATGTAGGAACAGAGAACTTAGAGCTGAAAGAGACCTTAAAGATTACCCAGTTGACGCTACTCATTTCATAGAGGAACTAGAGCTTTGTAAGATCAAATGATTTACCCAAAGACACATAGAATAATAGAGATGAGATTTGAATCTATCTCCTTTAACTCCAAACCCAGAGCTCTCTCCATTGCACCATACTGTTTCAGTCTTCTGTTCATATGAAACAACTTAAACATCATTGGCCATACCATCTTGGTGTGGTCATAAGACGTGAGACATGTATTATTTCTTCATCTGCTTGCTTCCATTACTGGAAGAATTATACAGAATAAAATGCACAATCTAGAAATTTAAAATAAAATAAAGATGAAATAAAGAGTATTTAAAAATAAATTTTATTTTAGTAATGCTACAAAATATTTAAAAGAATTTAAGTGAGATCAGTATGTTAGACTTCAGAAAGAGCAACATTACACACAAATCTGGAAGAGACTAGCATACATCCTATTCTTTTGATCAGCATCTGTTTTCCCCTCCAACATTAACCTGATCATCTCTGGAGCCACTTACAAATTCTCATCCCCCCTTACCTCCAAGACTTACTGAAAACAGAGCCACAATTAAGGTCCATGCCCTCCAAGGACACAAAATACACAGAGAATTACAAGAAAGCAGGACCCAGATGCTTCACAATAGATCAAAAGAGTAGAAAGAGCATCTCCAAGAACTGCAATTATATTCACAGTATAAATGCCCATTTTGAGACCACTCTTTTTTTTCATAGTGGTTTACCAGCATCAAGTAATACTGTGATATCATTACTGGGCTATATGACATAGTCATGAGGAGTTATTAACACACATTCAAATTGTAATCATCAATAAACTGGCCAGGTGTTAACTGGTGTTTACTTCTCAGTAACATTGTAATGCAATGGAAAGAGTCCTGAAAATGAAGTCAGAAGATATGGATTTAAATTTCAGCTTTTTCAATTAATACCTATGTCACTTTGTATCAGTTAATTAACCTCTCTGCTCTTCAATTTACCCATCTGAAAAATAAGTGTTAGACTGGAAAACTTTTAAGGTCCCTTATAACTAGGAAGTTATGAATAAATGGGATTTTCAGAACCTGGACAAAGGTCCCCATTGATTTGGATGTTTCAGAACCATAGATAATGCCTACTTACCATCAAGAGTTTTGCACACAACTACTCAACCTCTAAGATCTTAGCATCATAGACTGTGATCTGGAAAGGACTTTAAAAGACATCTAGCCTAGTATGGCCGTAATACAGATGAGAAAGCTAAATCTCAGAGGTTAAATGACTTACTGTGGCTCTCAGAGAGAGTAACAAAACCAAAATCCATATTCAGGGCCTCTCTACTCCAAATCTACCTGATTTTCCCCATCTATAGTTTTGGTTATTCCACCTTCCCCACACCCTGAGTCCTACAGAACCTACTCTTCCACCTCACCATAATCTCTCTTCCTTTGAGCTTTACCTCTTTGCCCAGTCTTTTTTGATTCAACTCCCACTTTTCAGTCTGGAATCTAATGTTAGCCCTTCAAATATGTACTTTCCCTCACCTTTAAATCCCTTCCCCATCTTGATTTTCTATTGCACATGTCCTGTCTGTACAAGTATCTGTATAGGCATATTGTACATACTTTCTAAACCCCAACTCTGTATAATTTCTATCATTTACCTTCTCCCATTTAGCAGAATGCTGTCCAAGGAAGTCATGAAATATACCTAACAGAATGTATGACAGATTTATAGTCTATAATCTCAACAGGTCTATCTGCTATTCACAACAACCCCATTATGTATCTTTTATTGAGTCCCTACCACATTCACCACAGTGATTATTTAAGATGATTTCCTCTCTTCTGGAGCTCCCTATAGGACCTCTGTCTACCACTCCTTCAACTCTCTTCTACTTTACTGAAAAGATTAGTGTTACCCTTCCTCCATACCTTGAAACCACTTCTGCTCTTTCCTATTGCCATCCACTTCCATGTAATTAAGTGGCCTTCTTCCATGACAAACTTAATATCTTTTCCTCTTAAGTTTTTGATCCTGCCCCTCCAGCACCTTATTGTATCAACCATTCCTCCCTCTTATCTTCCGTAATCCCTCTCTCTAATGTATTTTCCCCATCTATCAAAAGACATGAAGCTTACTTCTCTCCGAAAAGTATCTTCCCTACATCCTTCTACTTCCTCAAAATATCATGCTCTATTTTTACTCAATATTCACCTCAGCTTCCTGCAAACTGGCTTCTTTCCCCATGACTTTGCCAAAGTTTCTCTCTCCAATTTGCTAATGACCTTCTAATTGCTAAATCCATGGTCCCTTATAAGTACTCATGCCCCTTGACCTTTCCAAAGCATTTCTTTAGTAATCTCCTCCCTTTAATTTTATGGTACTACTGTCTTATGTCTCTCTTTCTACATTTCTAACTAATTTCTTTTTTTTTTTTTTTAGATCTTCTTTGCTGGATTCTTTTCCTGCTTCTTTTCCCTAAATTAGGTACCCCTCAAGGCTCTGTCATAAATCCTCTTCTCCTTTATTTTCTCTCTGTGTACTCCTTTATTTAGCAATCTTAACTACTCCTTTTATTTGAATTATGGGAACTGAAGAGATATGTATTCCAAGAGTTAGAGAGGAGGAAAAAAAGTATTTGTAATCATGGGGAACCATTTGTGCAAATGAATAGGAGTGGAGAGTAAAATGTCAAATTTGGGAACCTCTAGCAGTCCAATGTAGGTATCAGTGCTGATACCTAGTGTTTACAATATGGGACAATGGAAAAATCAAGCAAGAAAGAGAACTCTCAGATGATGCATCTCTATTTTATACTATAATCACATGAAGTTCTTAAGATTTTTGAGCAAAGGAGTGATATGATCAGACCTGTACTTAAGAAAATTCTTTTAGTAGCTACATAGAAGATTACACAGAAGAGAAACTGAATGAAAACCAATTGAAAGGCAAGTCCAAGTGAAAAGTTATTGCCTGCCACAGTGATTGTAAGTAAAGAGAAATGTATATACACCAAAGATGTCTAGTAGCATAAAAGACAGGACTTGGTATTTAATTGGATATGGTGGTATTAGGGAGGGAGAGATAAAAACCAAATATGACACGCCTAAAGGATTGGAAGGAAGCTGGTACTCATACCTAGCAACAGTTGGAGGAGGAAGATGATGAGTGGACATGTTGAATGCATAATACCAACAAGACATTCAAGCACTGTCTGTGAGGCAGCTGATGACAAGGGCCAGGAATTCAGGAGCCAAATTAATGATGCATATAAAGATTTAGGTGTCATCTGCGTAAAAAATAATCATTGAACCCATGGTAATAAATGACATCACCAAGAGAAAGAAAAAATAGAGAAAAAAGAAAAGGCTAATGACAGAGTATTAAAGACACCCTTAATTAGTGAAATCAATTGCCCTGCAACTCTCCTTACACTGACTGTTACTTCTCAGGCTGAAAAATGTTTTCAAACCATCATATTTGTTTTCTTCCTCAGTTCAGATAGTTTTTTAAAGACAGGGACTAACTTTTTGTGTTTATATTCTCAGAGGTTAGCTCAGGACCTGGCATTATGTTTTTAGTTTTTTTTCACATTCATTCAGTAAATTTGTGATGAACAAAAAAGAAGGAATGAAAATGAGTGGATATTCAGTTAAGAGGAAAACCAGAAGAGAGCAGTCTCATGGAAGTCAAAAGAGGAAAAGTAGTCTAGGAGAAGGAAATTACTAACAATGTTGAATTCTGCAGAGAGGTCAAGAAACGTGAGGACTGAGAAAAAGCCATTGGATCTAACAATTGAGAGATCACAGGTAATGTTTGACATAGAAATTTCACACAAAGTTGGTGGAAATGTAAGTCAAATTACACATGCTTGTGGGGTGGGTACTGAAGCAATAAGATAAGTGAAAGCAGGTGATTCTAGTTGCTAAGCAGTGTTAGAGAGATATATGACAATAGCTTGAGGGGATGGCAGAATAAAGCCAAAACATTTTAAAGGATGAGGGTCTGACTGTTTAGTAGTCAGTAAGGAAGGAGTCAGTAGATAAACCCAAATTGAAAAATGAGAAAGGAAGAAGGAATAATGAAGCATTCTTTAAGTAGAGAAGGAAGAGGATAGACTTGAGGACATAATTAGCGACTGGTCTTTGCAAGAGAAATGGCTCTTTTTCAGACACTGAAGAAAAGGAAGAGATAAGTAAAGTTGCAGATGTATCTGGAAATGTAGGGTAGGAAAGATTAGGAGCTTTCAAGGAAATGGCCTTGATTTGCTCTTTAAAGTAGGAATCAGTCATCTGCTAAGAGGAAGAGGAGGGAGTACGATAAAGAGAGGCATGATAGAGATCAAAACTACAAGTAAAAAGTTTAGCTAGCAAGTCAGGGTTTCAGTTTTTTCATCTGTAAAATGAAAGCAATGGACTAAATTATCTCCAAGGCCCCTTGCAATTCTCCATCCACTTGGATCAATGCGTAGATGATATGCATATGAAATTTACAAATGACACAAAATCTGAAGCAGGGGGAGTGGGGGTAGGGGAGGAGTTGAAAGTAATATGTAGAGTGAGATATTAAGCATGTGAAAAAACCCTGTAAGTTAGAATGCCCAAGTAAAATAAGATTAAAATTAATAAACATAAATATAAAATGTTACACTTGAAAAATCAACTGAAACCATTATACACTAGAGTTAGTTCAAGGCACTAAGTCAAGAGGAATCTCCATTTCTGTGTATGTATCACGTATAATATCTGTACCATCACACATATCACATTTATATCACATATGTATCATCTAGGCATGTATAATTTTCTAATTTTTATTCTAGTTTTATTATAGTTGTTTAATTGTCTATTTTCATTTATATCTCCAATGTCTACCGTAGTACATATAATAGGGCTTTAATAAACATGCAGGGGTATTTTCTATGACTCCCAAATCTTTCCTTGTTACCACACCATACTTTTTTCCTATTTTTTTTCTTTGCTACAAAAGTCTTATGTGCTATTTTCACATCATGGAAGTGAATCACATTCCAGTTCTGGAGCATATAATGGATTACACAATAAAGTTTCCTATTGAAAATTACTTCCGTGAAGATCTTACATGGACTAAAGAATAGTAAGGTGTCACAAAAATTAGAATGGTTTACTTTCTCACTTTTCCCATGTATTATTAGGTTCTTTCCTGATGAATATAAGGTACCAAATAATGCTTTATTCTTGTGGAATAGAACAGGATCTTTGTACTTAGAGAAATTATGGAACATGATTTCAAAATTAATAAATTAAGTAGCAAAAGTTAAAATTTATAGGAGGTTCTCTATATTATGGATACTATATTTTAAGTAATGTGAAGCAACACTTTTAAAACAGCAGGAATATAAATATATGTCTTCTTAAGCACTCATTTGGCTGGCAGTAGGGAAAATCTAATGTTCTATAGATTACATCTTCTCACAAAACTCACTAAAAGCCAATGAGGTAATGTCGATGTTGCCAAACAAAGCAAGAATCTGGAAAGGAGATTAAAAAATTGGGAACAGTAGGTCTGTACCGGAAATTAAATTGGATTTGGAAGACTGTTTTAACAGAAAATAAATCCCCATAAAGGCAGAAAAGAAATCTTTAAAAGGGTGAATAAAATCATCAAAGTACATGTATCCTTTTCTTATTTCAGAAACCCTCTAGCCAAGTTCCCCCTCCCCCCTCCTTGGAACACTCATACATTCATTCATTCATTTATTCATTCGTTCAAAATAGGATCATTCATAATAGATGAGGACAGAAAAGGAAGAAAAGGAAGGAGAAAAAATACCTACAATGTGCCAGGAATGTGCTAAGTACTTTGCGAATATCTCACTAGATCCTCATTAACAACCTCAAGAGATTATTGTGGTCTAGTTGTTTCATTCATGTCTGACTGACTCTATGACCCAAATTTGGAGTTTTCTTGGCAAATATACTGGAGTGGTTTGCCATTTCCTTTTCCAGTTCACTTTACAGATGAAGAACTAGGGCAAACAGGGTTAAATGATTTGCCCACAGTCACTCACACAGCTAGTAAATGTCTGTGACCAGATTCAAAGTAATGAAGATGAGTCTTCCTGATTCCAAGACCAATGCACAATCCACTGTGTCACCTAGCTGCCAACCCTAAGATATGGGTGCTTTTATTATCTTCATTTTATAGGTGAAAACTGAGGCCAACAGAGTTCAAGTGACTTGTCCAGGGTCACAATGACTATTTCATTCTCTCTCTCTTACGCAAATGACTTCATCTCCTTTGATAGTAAGTATCATGAGACCAGTTTTCAATTCAGGTCTTCCTTACTCCAGACCTAGTGCTAAATCAACTATATCCCCACCTGTCTTTTGAGATTAAGTTTGTTGCCCAAAAATCTAGCTATGGTTGTCGATGATATAAAGTCAGGATAGGAATCCAGATTTTTTGTCTCCAAATCTTATATCTGATCACTAAGCCATGATACCTCTTATGAGAATTAAATATTGACTCTGGGATATGGGTAGCATTTTAACAAGCACTATAAGTAATATGAAAGAAATATATCTGCCTTTGTGTGTGTGTTCATCCTTCACTGTGAAGAAGATCATGCCATCAGAGAAATAATGTCATGACTTGCACTTGACTTTGTTTTGAGTGAGCGAGGGCTGCGTAGGTCACCAGTCTCACTTCTCCTCCAGAGCCATCTGGATTCAGTGACCAGATATTCATCAGGATGACTGGAGATAACCCAGGATGAGGCAGTTGGAGCTAAGTGACTTGCCCAAGGCCATACAGCTAGTGAGTGTCAAGTGTCTGAGGTGAGATTTGAACTCAGGTCCTCCTGACTCCTGCCCTGGTGCTCTATCCACTGCACCAGCAATGGACAGGTAGTTAGTACACAATAGACATAATGCTGGGTCTGGAAGAAAGAAGACCTGAATTCAAATTCAGTCTCAGACACTTATTAGCTGTGTGACCTTGGGCTATTCCCTTAACTTCTGCCTGCTTCAGTTTCATCAGCTGTATAATGATAACAGTATCAAACTCACAGGGTTGTTCTGCGGATCAAATGAGGTATTTCTAAAGCTCTTAGCCCAGTTCCTGGCACATAGAGGATGCTTAATAAATCCTACTCCCTTCTCTTCCCTCCCCTCTTTAACCTTTTTCTGACTTTCCATTCCCACTACCAACACTCTAATTTGACCTTTTATTAAATTTGACTCTAACTATTGCTATAAACTCCTAACCAGTCTCCCTTCTTCCACTTTCTCCCCTCTTCAACCAATTACATAGATAAATACAAGATCAATCTTTCTTATGAGTCCTGATCATGTTACTTCCTTGCCCAGATATGTTTAGTTGTTTCTTGTTGCCTGCTGGATGAAGCCCAAAATTCTTAGCCTTGTATTTAAGTACCTTCACAACCTTTATTCTACATGTATCCCCAGTATTATCTCCTGCATCTCCCTTGATTTGCGTCTTACTTAGCATCAAGTACAGTGCCGAGGTTTAGAACCATAGCAGATACTCAAATATTTGCTGAATGAATGAAAGGCAGAATAAGACATTTTTCCTGCCCCAAAGACTAAATCTACATTGGGAAAATTTTATATATATATATATATATATATATATGTATATATATATATATATATATATATATACATATATATGTATATATATATATATATGTATATATATATATATTCACATAAAAGCATTTAAATAGAAATACAATGAAATACATGACTAAGGCCAAAAACAAGTAATACAGGCAAGAAGATGTTATATAGTAGGTTACATCCACTATGTGCTATACACTGGAGATACAAGCACAAGAAAAAAGCAAGATAGGCCCTATCCTCATAGAGCTTATACTCTAATTGGAGGAGACAATACACAAATCAGGGCTGAAATGCAAGGGGAGGAAGGAGAAGGGAGAAAATGCCTGTGTGGGAAATTATGTATGGCTGGCCGGGGCCCCTCCTCAAAATGCAGACCATAAGAAAAACTCATAAAAGGGAGAATGGACCAACATAGCAAATAGTAATATTCAGGGGTAAGAAGGCGTTGGGGATGGTAAATGTTTCTACATGAGGAAGCCCCAGGTACCAGAGCAACTGAGGAAAAGTCCAGAAAGCTAGGAGCAAAGCCAAATGGTAAACAAATAAACTCTACATAATTTCTGAGTGAGGGATAAATCAATATGGGTTGCATGAAGGAGGAGAACTCTGAAAGAGCATTAAAAGATTGATAGGATAGGAATATGTTAAGGCTCATCAGGAGGGCATTCAAGTCTGGAGACAGTGCTAGTCATGACAAGCAGGAATAAGTATTGAATGCTGGAAACAGTGGCACTCATGAGATTTAGAACTGTATCAGATCTTATATCTAGTCTAATTTCTTTATTTTACTAAGAAAAATAAACCAAGAGAGAACAGCAACTCAATCAATAATTACTGACTCATATATCTACTTTCCCAATTATATATGTATGTGTACATATATATATGTGTAGTGTGTATATGATCTATATGCACATAAAGAATATTTTTTATGAAAGTAGAAGGGCACACAAGACTCCAAATTATATTCTATAGCAGGTCATATCTTTACAATTATACAAGTGATCAAAATTTATAGAGAATTAAAGATCCCATTTTGCTTATTGTTTGACAATGATTTTTTAAAACACATTTGATTTAATAAAGCAAAATACTGCCTTAAAGATTATCTAATAAAATACCTCTCAAATATATATCTAAATCATATGATACTTTGAAAGATGCAAGAGGTAGCTATCTCCTAATTAATTTTTAAAACCCCATCTACATTTTTTCTAAAAATATAGTTGGGAATAATTTGATTGCATCAGCACTAAGAAGTAAAGTGCAGGGGAGAGAGGGTGCAGAGAACTCCATCTAGATCCTACATTCCCAGTACAGAACTGGCTTTCATATCCTTTTTCAAAAGAAATGTTATACTACCTTTTAACTTGATGCCTTTTTCCTAGCACTGTTCTAACAATAGATGGAGAGTGGAGCAGATATTATTTTTGGCTTGGGTAACAATATCAATATCAAATCCATAATTTTCTTCTTTAGGATCAGTACCATATGGCATTTGACCCTATACCACTATTTCAGGTCATTTGGCCCAGAACTGTAGCTGATTCTGCTCTGTCATTCACACCTTGTATTTAACAAATCACTAAATCCTGCATAAAATCCCCAGAATTGGCTCTCCTCCTCTCCTTCCCTACAGTCACTATCTCAGTTAAGGTTCTTATCACACTATACACTTCACTTACAGCAATAGTCTCCCCTTAATGGTCTCTCTATTCCCAATCATTCTGTAGACTGACCATCCCTTTAAAAAAAAAATCACCAAATTATGTCCATGTTCCAATGCTTACAATGACACATTCAGCAATGGATCAAATTCAAGCTCCTCAGTTCGTCATTCAAAACCTTTTATCAACTAGCCTTTCCTTATGTAGAAATCCTTGTCATATTATTTAACAAGGCAAACCTTTTATTTTAGTCAAGATGGTCTCATTGTTCTCTCCACACACATGTTCATTCCACTTTGCTCAAGCTATTCTCCTTATCTAAAATGATCTCCTTCCGTTTCTGATCAGACAAATTCTACGCTTCCAGTTCTAACCTCCTTAGGTAAGCCTATTCTAACTACTTGTGGCCTATACTGACTTCTCCATTCACAAATAAAATCCTATAGAACTTGTATTCTGTGCCATACAATAGAACATCTGATTATTAACAGTCTCATACTTTTCAGTATTTGTTCCCCATATGAAAGGCTGGTCTCTCTGACTAAATTAAGATTCTCAAGGGTACTGATGAGGTCTACTCCTTTGTATTTCCCATGGCACCATTCCCTGCATAAAACATCTACACTTGATAACATTACAGAACTGGCCAACGTCAGGGTTGAATGGGACTTTGGATTTCAACTACTCAGGATTTCCCTCTACTCTATCTCCAGCTTTCATTTGAAGACATCTAGAGAAGAGAACCCAGTAGCCCTTAAATCATCCCATTCTGTTTTTCAACAGCTCTGATGGTCAAGAAGCTTTCCTTAGATCAACTTTCCACTCTTCTGTTTCTACATATAAGTCATAGTTCTGTTCTCTTGGGTCAAGCAGAATAAGATTATTCCATATCATAACTATCATGATACCCTCACCCCCACTCCGAGACTTCTTCAGGCTAAATCCCCCTACTTCTTTTAATTGGGTCCTCATATGGCATAGTCTTAAGTCCCTTCACCAACATGCTAACCCTTTTGTGGACACTCTACTGCTCATCAACATCTTTCCTAATTAGAAGACCAGAATTCTGAAGTTTTTTGGGGGAAAGTCAGTTAGCCTCCCTGAACCCATTTCCTTATCTGAGAAATGACGTGATTGGACTACTTGGTCTAAGATCCTTTCCAGCACTAGCTCTAGGATTCTGTAATCTTATAGTAGTATGAGGTACCCAGAATCAGACAGGCTATGGTCTAGGGTACCAAGTATAAGACCCATTCTAAACATGACACCTATCCAAATGGTTTAAGATTACATATTTTTTTATGATTGTAGAGTCATACTATTGATTCATTCTCAGTTTCCATTTACTAAAACCCTACTCATTTTTAGAATGATTGCTATCTAGTCTTTCCTCCCCTACCTAGTACTTTTAAAGTTGATTTTTTTTTATTTTTATGCAGGATATGTAAATGGTTTCCCTAAAATGTTCAAAGTATTACTATCCTCATTTTACTAATGAGAAAACTGAAACAGAGATTAAGAGATCTGAACAAGTCACATAACTGAAAAGTGAAATAACTCAAACCTACATCTCCTAATTTTAAGTCCACATGATCTTTCTGGCACATCACACTGTGATCTTTAAATAGGGCCAAATGAATATTTTTCCTTAATCACTGTTATCACTATTATTGTACAACATTCTTAACTCTGATCTTTGGAACATGGAGGTAGGAGGGGATGTATTTTTTTCCAGTCTAATATACACACATACAAACATATGTGTATGTGTGTGCATGTTCTGTAGCCTAGAATTATCTTCTGAAATTGGGGAGGAGAAGTAGGCAGGAGAATAGAACAGGAGTAGTAAGATTTTTTTTTTAATTTATTGCTTTTCCAATCCATCTTGAGCAGCTCAGCTTTTATGTCACTCCCTTGTTCTCAAAAACCTTCAATCACTCCCCTTTCTACCAGAATCAAATTCCTCTTCCTGGCATCAACTCTACTTTATGTCCTAATGCTCCTCAATGTGAACCCTCTAAATATTCCTTAATGCTATCCTCACTCTACCCTTACCACAGCATTCCAGTTTTCCTGCTTGTGCTATAATCACTACACAAAATGCTTTCCCTGACAACTAGTCAAATTTTAGTGATCTTCCTTCAAAGCAGAGCTCCTCAAAGATTTTTGTGTACTACTTTGAATGTGTGTTAAAGTCTAAGGAACCCTTTTTCAGAATAATGTTTCCAAATGTAAAATTCAAATACATATGAATTTGAAATACAGTTATCAAATTGAAAAAAATAAGTTCATGGACCCCAAATTAAGAATCCTTACATTAAAACTAAGGTGAAGACTCAAGTCCTCTATGAAGACTCCTCTGACCATTTCAGTCCACATGGGGAAGTGAGCAGCACTTACTATCTACTTCATTCATTTTGAGAACAAATCATTTTAGATTTTCCCTACTGTGGCACCCTGAACAGTGAAAAAATCTCATTGAAAATATACACATTATATTCAGAATCCTTTGCCCAGTAGAAGCACATGGTTCATACTTTCCATGAGCTGCCATTTGTAGCGAATGTTTCTCTTGGCAGCACTGACTTTTTCCTTGCTGGGCTAGATGATCACTTCCCTTAAGAAGAAAGATCAGGTCTCTGACTTAGGATATGCAGTTGTGGTTTGTTGGTGGCCGTTTTTTCTCACCCTCGGTATTCCACAGGTATGCCATATTGCCTCAAGAAAAGTTTCTATTCCATTCTGCCCTCTTGTAGCGCCCCACTCTCGCTCCAACTCACTGAACAGCAGCTGCTTTAATCTCCCACTGTCATCAATCCTCTTCACACAGAAGGCATCCCTCCTACAACTGCTCAACTGGCTGCATTCCAAGATCATGGGGTTTCTCTGCTCTTAGCATTTAGTGTTAAGTAGGGCTCACTAGTGACGCTGATGAAACTTGTTTAAGACATTGAATGTGATGTCTTTGTCAAGTCCAAGTCTTCCAGCCAGATAGAAGGCTGGTTGCCAGCTTGAGTGCCTAATTCCCTGTTCTGTATACAGTAGATACTCAATACTTACCAGTTAGCTAACCAAATTTGATCTGGGTTTGGTGTTTGATACCATGTTCTGTTGGTAAGTCTTCTGAAAAATAAACCATTTGCATAGTAATTCTTCTTTCATGGCGTCACTACTCATAAATCACTATGGTGCTGTGCTCAATACCAGTAAGACTCAGTAAATGCATTTTAAGTTAATACTATAAATACATTGCTCTCTTTCCCCTCCTCTTCATTTTCTTGGGTCAGTGGTATGCTTCAATGGCCAGTGGGACGTGCAGTATTTGGCATCTAAGGGGCACAGCACCTGGGATCCAGAACAACATCTGGACTAGTGGGGGGGGGGGGGGGAACCTGCAACCTCCAGGCCCCGTGTAGCCCTCTAGGCCCTCAAAGTGTGGCCCTTTGACTAAATCCAAACTTCACAGAACAAATCCTTTTATTACCCCCACCCCTGACCTGGACTATTACAATTCTTTCCTAAAAGACTTACTATACTTTCCCAAGTCACTAAACAAAATCCTGAGGTAGATATTCATCAGCAACATAAAGAAATAAGTTATTAAACATTCAATCATTTGTGTCTCTGGGAGTCACTATAGAAAGAAAACTGTGAACACATGTCCCTTGTCACCTAGAAGCTTCCTCATTCTTAAGATCTGGTGCCTGAGAATCACTTCATTTTCAGGCCCGGCACAGTTGTTCATTTTCTTAAAAATCCTAAGCCCCTCTTGAGAAGAGAAGAGTCGTTTAATATAACAGGATACCTTTGTAAGATGCTCATTCCATTTCAAAATAAATGAATGAATCTGCTGTGGTTTCTGCCACATATAAATGTCACGAATTGGAGAATAGTAGGTGAATAATGTACATCACAATACTTCCTTCCATTTAAGTGTTTTGTGATACAGCTGTTTATCATCTTACTCAGCTGTCCAAAATATTCATTTGAGAAGATCCTACAATGGTGTAAATCCAAAATGCCATTTCCCTCCTTCTACAATGCCTGCTGTTTTTCAGTCTGTTAGACATTTTTTAAGGGTTTCTTTCCCCCCCTAAAAAGACATTTCTAAGGAACTGTTTTCCAAACTTCCCCACCATGATCTCTAAGGAGTGTGTGAAAAGTCAGAGTTCTGAAGCTTGTTCAAATACAGCAATAGGAAGAATGGAATGCATTTATCCTCAAGCCTTTCAATGTTCAAAACAGAAAAAGTGTAAAGAGGTTTCCTACCTCCTGCTATATCCAGTGATGGTTACATACTTGAATGATTTTAAGAGGAACCAATGCACTTATAGCTATCCTGGTTCTCAAAGGGGTATAATTTCATATTGCATCATCCATTTTTTGCTGTTTTAGGTCTATTTCTCTCCAAGATTACAAGCTATAACTTGTAAAGGATGCATGTAATATATGTCATTGTACTAAATTAGAGCATTTCATAAATGTCATTTGAATGGTGCAACTACGTGGTGTGGTCTTATTGTAATTTGCAGCAAAATTAATATGGTGATATTAACAAGATGATGTTGTGACTTTATTAAAATCAAAGATTTCACACCTTGTCTTACCTTTTCCAACATGAATAACTTCATCATCCATGCCCTGTTATAAACATCGCACAGAAATACATTTTTTTTCCCCTTCCTGGAAAGTTAACTGTTTGAGGGGGGATGAGGAGTAGGGATGGTATATGTTGCTCTGGGTTCAAAATATAATGAAAATGAACATGGATTTTAATAAATATGCCTTAAGTATATAATGACTGGCTATTGGGTCAGTATGGTTTATTATAATGATGAAAATTATATTTGGAATGAGCCTTGGGGAAAAGTAGTCATCTGAAAATATAAAATCAAAACTAATTAGAACAGTTTAGAACAAATTTTACTAAATATTTTAGCATTCATAAGTTGTGTGCCAGATGCTAAGCTGCAACCTAATACAAATTGAGTAGTAGTTGAGAGACAGTAACCCTTTCAGGCCCTCAGGATCTCAGATACAGGAACAATTCTTAAACATTGTCTTCTATTGACCCAAATGAATTAACATATTTTTCAAATACTTAAATTATTGCCAGACAGTGATTTCCTTAATGTTCAAGATCTGGAAAATGATTGTTTAATTCCCTAAAAAGAGGAAACTAAGTAAAGGTATCATTTGAGTCCTTTTCCATCTACAAACATTATAGAGATTAAGTTCCTTAAGGGCAGGACCTAGTTCCATTTTGTCTTTCCATCCCCAACACACATATAGCGCCTTGCACATAAGCACCGAACAAATGTTAAAAGGATTAAATGAGCCTATGTTTTATCTTTGTCTCTTCCTTCTTTGTCTTGCAGAACACTCTAAACAAAGGTGAGGAACCATAGGACTTGAGACCACATGTGGCCCCCTAGGTCTTCAAGTGTATCCCTTTGACTGAATCCAAAAAGTTTCAAAGGGCTGCACTTAAGGATAAAATAAATAAATAAAATAAAGCAGTTCCTTCTTAAAGCTGCTAAAATGACAAACTTGAAGATTCAGACAAAGGAAGGAAGGAAGAAAGGAAGGAAGGAAGGAAGGAAGGAAGGAAGGAAGGAAGGAAGGAAGGAAGGAAGGAAGGAAGGAAGGGAGGAAGGAAGGAAGGAAGGGAGGGAGGGAGGGAGGGAGGGAGGGAGGGAGGGAGGGAGGGAGGGAGGAAGGAAGGAAGGAAAGAAGGAAGGAAGGAAGGAAGGAAGGAAGGAAGGAAGGAAGGAAGGAAGGAAGGAAGGAAGGAAGGAAGGAAGGAAAGAAGGAAGGAAGGAAAGAAGGAAGGAAAGAAGGAAGGAAGGAAGGAGAGAGAAAGAGAGAGGAAGAAAGAAAGAAAGAAAGAAAGAGAAAGAAAGAAAGAAAGAAAGAAAGAAAGAAAGAAAGAAAGAAAGAAAGAAAGAAAGAAAGAAAGAAAGAAAGAAAGAAAGAAAGAAAGAGGAAGGAAGGAAGAAAGGAAGGAAGAAAGAAAGAGAAAGACAAACTCTTCCTGGGACATTCAAACATTCACTTCTAGAAGGTCTATGGTACTTCATGACAAATAACTACTCTAGTTCCAAGCAAATGGTAAAAGCATTGATGAACTGCAGGAAATTATGCAGAGAAAGTGTATTCTGTACTGTTTTAAACATATTTCCTTGAATATTATCATTGTGATGGGACAATTAATTTTCACAAGTAGGATCCTTATTCCTTATGATTCCATCTTCCATGGGTCAGACTTGGAAACAGTTCCTTCATTGATGCCTTTCTATTTCATCTAATTCATTTCAGCCCTTAGTCTCCTGACTTATTAATCTATATTTTAATGTCTCTTAATCATTGCTTTCTGTTCTGGCTCTACTGCAGCAGTCTATTGATGGGCATTACAACCAACCATTCTTCTCACTTTATATATTTCCAAATAATGTTTCAGGTTTTCATCAGCTTTACTTTCCCCAATTTATTTTTTTAATGCCATGGCTTGGAACTTCCAGCTTCTAAGATGGAGTTTAGTAGGCTTTCCTGTGCCCTAATGCAATGTGACCTCCATGAAATAGCAATTTCAGATAGCTCTCTCTTGATTAGCAGAAGAACTTTAGAGAAAGGAACAAAGCAGACATACATCTGAGCAAATATCCTAGTGGGTAATCCCATGCACTTGGCATCCCGTTTGTCCTAGGAGAATATAAGTCCCTTGAAAGCAGGGACTGGCCTCTTCAATTAGCATTTATTAACACCCTTCTGTGTGTGCTAGGCATTGGAGTAGGGGTAATGGAGATGTAAAGACAAAAGCAAAACAGATTCTGCCTTCAAGGAAGTTGAATATACAAGAGGTAGATACAAGGTAATTTTGCAAGGCTGAGGATGGGGGGGTGGGGGGGGGGGGGGGGGATTAGCCAGCAACTGAGATGAGGAAAGGTTTCATGCAGAACATAATACCTGAGCTGAAAACACCAAGTCTAATGTGGTGGGGGAGAGGATAATCAGGGGGCTTCAAAATAGCTGAGTCTCCTTAACTCACTTGAAGAAACTACAGTTTATAGGGGGAAGATAGAAACAATTAGAAATTAAAGCTGTTTTTTTCTCTTTTCAGCCTGTTAGTAGCCACAGTCTCAGAGTATAAGGGTACAAAACTTAGAGTGGCTTTTTTTTATGTTGTGTAAAGAATTAAGAGATATGAAGAGTTACTCAAAGAGATTCCTCAAACAAACGTAGGGTCATTAGCCTGTGACCATTTCAAGGATCAGTCACATATCGGGTTGCCTTAACAAAAGAACCACTGAGAAAAATTAGTTGAGACAACAATCCTCTATGATAGTCAAGAAGAGCCAGCTATGAAGGAAGGATCCCACGCTTGAGTAGAAATTACTCTTTACTTTTTCTCTGTACCTCTCAGAGATTAGAACTAGAAAGGGATTTGATTTCTCTTTCCTCTCCCCTCCCTGGCTTTGGCATCTGTCAGTGGAGCAAATCCCCCAGGAGTCAAAAGCATGCTTACTAGAGAGAAGGACCAGAGATTCCAATGGAGCATCTTGCCTAGAAGAGATGCCGTAGCCAAGATGAGGAAACTACAAAAAGATCAAGGACTTCAAGACCCTGCCACCTTGGTGGCAGAGGTTTCCTCTCTCCCAGTATATGTGTGTCCCTGCTTCCATGGATTTTGCAGCTGTTTATTGTCAAATACATTCCAGATTCATGAGGAAATGCTTTTTATTATTCTTCTTGCTTTGCCATTTCAATAAATGCCTTTGCTTTGAGCTAATGATGTCAAATGGCTACTTTTAAAGGTAAGCTTATCAGTGTGGGGCTTGCGAGGTTTAGTTTTCAACTCAAACCCACAAAGTACCTTATTACCTGGGTTAGCTGTCCCCTGGGGACACAAAGGAATTATGGGAAAGGTCTAGAAGAATATTACAGTAAGAGGCAGTTGAGTTGAGAGAATGTACACCAGGCATAAGGAACACCTATTACAAAGGCTGGGAGATGAGAAATGGAGGGCCATATATGAGGAATAATAAAAACCCATTTGACTGGGCTTCAGAGAGTGAGAAGGGAAGTAATATATGGCCAAGTCGTAGAGGACACGTCTAGCCCTCAAAACTATGTTAGTCTGTCAGAGTCTGCAGTATCTATTCATAAACTGAATGCTTCCTTCCTTATAATGTCCTATCACCTCTCTAGGCTTGAGATTTTCTCTGTATTTTCATTTGTCACTCAGATTTTGGGATTCAGTAGCCTCATGCACTGCTTCATGCTAGTGTCATGAGCTTGGCACCCAAATAAGGAACTCACAACGCTTCCCCTGGGAGCAAAAGGAAGCCATCCCAACTCTTGTAAGATGGAATTTAACTCCCTCCAGCGACTGCCAAAGGAAAAGCTCCCTTCCAGAATGCAGAGTATGCTACACAGGCGCTCAGGCCATTTGGGGCTGGCTTATGTCCTAAGTTATTATAACAAAATGGGACTTGAGTGAGTGCCTAATTTCCCTGTGAGCTTCCTAATATTATTACAGATTTCAATTGCATGAATTTTTAAAATGTCCTTGAATTTGATTTTACGGTTTATAATTCTGACACTGTTGACAACTTTTTTAGTAGCTATTCTGTGTTCCCTTTGGAAATGAGAGTCAACACTCCTGTCTCTTACAGCACAGTTTAGGTTTGGATTACGCAAAGGCAAGCGTTTCCAGCTAGTTGACATAAGAAAAACCCATTCACTCTGTTCTTTATGCTATTTTCAGGACAGAGAAGGTTCCCACAATTAAAAGAGGCCAGTAACTTGCTCTCTTGATAACCAATCACAAGAGGTGACTGCACAGAAATTTTCCCAATCACCTTAGTCATCTTAGAGAAATGGCGTCATTTGGGCAAAGGGGAATCATAGACTTTGGAGGGAAGCGATCTTACAGATTATTTTATTCAACACCATTTTGTCAGTAAGGAAACCATGACCTGGAGAAATAACCCATGTAACAGGGACAGGATTTAAACCCATGTTCTTTGATTACAAATTTGTTGTTTAGTCTTTTTCAGTCATGTCTGCTTCTTCATGACTCCATTTGTTTTTTGTTTGTTTTTTTTAGCAGATACTAAGTGGTTTGTCATTTCCTTCTCCTACTCATCCTATAAATGAGGAAACTGAGCCAAACAGGGTTAAGTGGCTTGCCCAAGGTCACACAGCTGTTAGGTATCTGAGGCCAATACTTGATTACAAATACAATAGTCTTCTTTAATAAGAGAATAAATTGGGTTAAATTTTTATATGATCAATAATAAGAATTCCTATTTCTAAAACACTAAGTTTTTTAAAAAAAAACTTTGTAAAGACAGCTTTTTCTCAGCAAAGTAGGTAGTATAGATTTAAAGGTAAAAAATGATCAATTGGCAGCCAGTCTGTTGAGCCAATCTTTGAATATTCTTTCAACATTTCTGTCCAACATTCTTTCCAATACACTACAATGCTCTCATATACCAGGTTTTCATTGCATTCTCCCAGAAAACTAAATAACACACTCCCTCTCCCCAAAGAAAAACAATTGTGGTTTGCTTGGTGGTCAGTGCACACAAAAAACATAATAAATTTTGGTTTATGATAGCTGCCTCTTTAATATTTATATACAAATGTAGGGAGCAGCTATGTGGTACAGTGAACACAGCGCTGGGCCTAGATTCAGGAAGACCTGACTTTGAATCTAACCTCAGGCACTTAATAGTTGTGTTACCCTAGGCAAGTTATTTAACCCTATGTGCCTCAGTTATCTCACCTGTAAAATGAGCTCAAAAAGAAAATGACAAACCATTTCAGTATCTTTGCCAAGAAAGCCCCAAATGGGTCCACAAAGGATCAGGCACAACTGAAAAATGACTGAACCACCCCCATCTTTATGTGCCTCAAAAGGAGGTAGAATAAATACCTCTAGCCTCTTCTCCCTCCATCCTTCTCTAAGGGAAGCTATTTCCTACAGGAAGAGGAAGCAGGAAGTTAAGGTCAGCAGCTTGGACACTGTTCTCCTTAGAGAATTGGGATACTGGGCTAGAAATGTCTTCCCTAAGTATTTGTCGAGGGGATGGAGTTTTCAGGTTCAAATTAAATTTCTGATCATACTCATTAAGGGTGAAAGAAAAACTTCAAGCTTTACATCCAAGGCTTAATTTCTTTCCCACCAAAAACCAATTCCACAAGAAACACACATAGTAAGTAAAAAGAAACCTACTTATCCAAGTCAATAGCAAAACAGAAATCAAAGTATGTAAAAGATAATTTATACTACACAATGGACAGTTAGGTGGCTCAGTGGATAGAGCACTGGGGCTTGGAATCAGGAAGTCTCATCTTCATGGATTCTAATCTATCCTGAGATATTTACTAGCTGTGTGACCCTGGGCAAATCACTTAACCATATTTGCCTCAGTACTTCAGCTGTGAAGTGAGCTAGAGAAGGAAATGGCAAACCATTCCAGTATCTTTGCCAAGAAAACCCTGTCACAGAGAGTTGAACATGACTGAAACTATTCAACAACATACTAGACAGTACAAAGTGAAGGAGCTCTCTCATTGGGAACAAGTTATAGCTCAATTGAGAGAATTAGTTCCAGATTTCACCCAAAGAGGAAATTCTGCCAAGTCTCCATTGCAGCAGGCTGGGGATAGGGACATGATGTGAACTGCTAGCTCCTCTCATGTCAGTCTCTTTGCAGAGTTGTCTTCTCCCTTCAGTGAAGTTCACATCACACATCACACATCTTCCTTCTCAAAGCTGAAAGCCAGAAGTACCTAAAGCCACCGTAGAGACCAAAGAGTAAAGAAACTCAAGAGCTCAAAGACAGCGAACCTCTCTTCTCTCCCTTCTCATCAGTTCTGCACTGACCCTCATGCAGGTGGCAGGACATTGATCTCTATGAATACATTGAGAGTTCCACACCAATGGACTTTAGAATTCAGGAGATTGTGTGTGTGTGAATGTATATCATGTATATGTGCATGCATGTTATGTGTATACATATGCATATGTCTGGCTGTATGTATATGTGTGTAAACATGCGTGTTTGTGAATATACATGTATGTGTGTGGTATGTATGAGTATACATGTGTATACACATGTGCATATGTGTATGTGAGTATTCATATGTATATTGTATAAAGGCATATGTATGCATATGCATATAGTGTATGTATATGTAGTATTGCATATATGTAAAATATGTGTGGTGTATATGTATGTATATGTATTATACATGTATATATATGCATATGTGTATACTCATATATAGGCATGTGTATGTATGTATATTGTGTATATTTATATGTATA
The DNA here is from genome assembly GCF_028372415.1 of Notamacropus eugenii. NCBI lineage: Eukaryota > Metazoa > Chordata > Mammalia > Diprotodontia > Macropodidae > Notamacropus > Notamacropus eugenii. Next base: position 421,210,764 of record NC_092873.1, on the reverse strand, counting down.
TCATGTATGTATGTCTATCATGGGGGTATACATGCATATGTGTATATTCTTGTGTGTATATGTATATAGGGTGTGTGTGTGTGTGTGTGTGTGTGTGTGTAGACACAAAGGCATGTGCATGCAAACAAACTATGTTTGGCATATTTGAAGGCAAATAGGCAGCACAGCGAATAGAAGACTGGACCTGGACTCAGAAAGACCTGAATTCAAATCCAGCTTTAGAGACTTCCTAGCTGTGTGATCCTGGGCAATTCACTTAACCACTGTCTGCCTCAGTTCCTTAATGGCATCTACTTCCCAGCAATGTTGTAAAGATAAAAAGTGATAATATTTGTAAAGCACTTTGCAAACCTTAGAACACTATATAAATGTGAGCTATTTATTATCTACTTCTTTGACTCTAGTAAAAATGGTTCCATTTATAGCTATGCTGAAAACTAAAAAGTATAATCTCACAAGGCAGCTAGGTGGCACAGTGGATAGAGTGCTAGGCGTAGAGTCAGGAAGATTCATATTCCTGAGTTCAAATCTGACCTCAAATGTAGCAGCTGTGTGACCTTAGACAAGTCACGTAACTGTTTGCCTCAGTTTCCTCATCTGTAAAATGACCTGGAGAATGAAATGGGAAACCACTCCAGTATACTTGCCAAGAAAATCTCAGATGGGGTTGTGAAGGCTTGGACATGATTGAAAATAACTGAACAACAAAAATAATCTCACAGGTTTTCTCTGAAGATTAGTTAAACAATATGCCCCAAAGTATTCTGGTCTTTGATCTTCAAAGGGAAAAAGTTATTTTTAAGTGAAAAAAAATTCTTCTTGCTCAGATTAGCATGAAGTTTACAAATTAATAACCATATAGTATATTTGTAATCAAATTTTCAAATATAAATATCTTGCTTATGACATAGTTATAGAGAGATAGCAGATTACAAATGATGACTCTCCCACTAAAAATGGCATAAAAGTTATACAGGACACGTAAAACTGGAAAAGGATCATCATTTTAGGAAAGCAAGGGATAACTGATAGACATCCCAAAAGTGACTTTGATGTACACACACACATACACACACATACACAGACACAAGGAGGGGTAGAGGAGAGAGAGAGACACAGAGAGAGACAGAGAGAGAATTGAAAGAAGCCTGTTGGCACATTGGATCTACTGATCCTTGATGGAAGATTCATGGGTGGTTATAGCTCAGCACACTAAAACCTGAGTGGGTCACAACCTATAGGATTGAAGAGGCTGTCAACATTGATTAGATCACTGATCTATTTAAGTATTATTTTAGGCATAATAATGGTAGTGACAACAAAAAAAAAATCCTATAAATTTTCTTCTTTCTTTTGTTACCCCAGGTAATTGAGAAAAGTAAAGGTAATAGAATCAAAGTCTGAATCATAAGGGGCCTCAGGAGTCACTGAATCCATACTCTCATGAAGGCAGGAATCTTAACTACATCATACTTGACATGTAGTCAAACAGACTCTTCTTGAATACTTCTCAGTGATGGGCAAAAAATCTGAAACCTTGAGTTCAAATCCTAGATCTATCACTTCCTACCTATAATCTTGGCCAAGGCATTTATCTCTGTTAGATCATTCTCAAGATGCAATTCATTGTTAGCTTCAAGTTCATGCCATGTGAAGATAATCTGACAGAGCTAGGGATACTTAACCTGGAAAAGAAAAGACTTAAAAGACATGTGTAACATGATAATTCTCTTCAAGTATTTGAAGAATCATAGAAATCAGAGATACAGAAAAGGAAGACATCAGAGGACCTTGGAAGCTGGGTAGTCCAACCCCCTCACTTATCCAACGAAGAAACTGAGGACCAGAGAAGCCCAATGTCGTACAGTAGTGTCAGAGGACAGATTTGAATACAAGTCCTCTTATTCCAGAGGTTTTACTATTCCCACTGTCACATGAAAAAAAGGAATTAGACTTGCTATATTTGATTACAGGGGCAGCTAATTGGTGCAGTAGATAAAGCACCGGGTCTAGAGTCAGGAAAATCCACATTCAAATCTGACCTCAAACACTTTCTAGCTGTGTGACCCTGGGCAAGTCACTTAACTCTATTTGCCTCAGTTCCTCACCTATAAAATGGGAACATACTGTAAGAGGAAATGGCAACCTATTTCAGTTTCTTTCCCAAGAAAATACCATGGATAAGTCCATGGGGTCACAAAGAGTCAGACACAAATAAAAAACCAAACAGCACTTAGCTCCAAAAAGCAGAACCAAGAGAAATTGATGGAAGTTACAAAGACCCAAATGTTGGCTTGATATAAGAGAAAACTTCCAAATGAGAGCTGTCCAAACGTGGACTGGGCTGTCTCAGGAAGAAGAGCTCTTTGTTAGCGATATTATAAAGAGAAATTTGTATAGACTGAATTGTATGGCCACTGAAGTCTCTTCCAAATGTGAAATACTGAAATTGTGTAATTTGTTTACCCCTTAGGGCAAATTATTGCTCTGAAATCTTGACATGAGTTGAGTCATCCTCTCACTACCTGCTCTTGTATCTCATTAGTTATGATGACTCATTAGCATCTAAAAGCAAAGTTTTTGTCATTATCTGCAAATGAATAAATGAAAAAGTATTTTATGTGTTAAGTGCGATGCATCAAAAACTCTGCCAAGTGCTAGAGTCACAACTGAAAGGTAAAACAATCACAGCTTTCAGTGAGGAACAATGTGTGTAGGAAGGTTTAACTTCTGAGTTGATGGCAAGAGTGCCTCAAGTCAAAGCCTACAGTGTCACTAAATATCATACCTAATTTTAATCACATGTTAGACATGGTCCTATCCAAAGTTTAGCTTATTGATATGGACAGGCATTAAATGTCTCTCTCTTTGGAGAGGAAAGGGATTAAATTTCAGCCTCAGCCTTAACGCTGGATTTATTGTGGGTGCTCTCTTGGATTTTGCCCTAAGTTTCCAAGTTTTAGAGGTGTGACCCAAGGATAGTAGATTTTAAATTGTAAGGTACCCTAGAGATCATGTAATCCAATTATCTCATCTCACAAATAAGGAAACTGAGGCCCAAATAGCTTAATGTGATTTGTCCAAGGTTATAGGCAGTAAAGGCAAAGATGGTATTTTAAACCAATGGTCTGTTGGCTTCACAATTAGCCCTCTTTGCATTATGTGGCTCTGTTTTATCATTTTATGTAGGGCTCTTGTTCCTCAGTTTTTAAATCCAGGAATACTCTAAGTTGATCATGTCAATTATCTCTCTCAATTTCTCCTTTTGAGGGTTGCATAGAATGCGTTATTATTAATACTGTACAAACACGATAATTGTCTCTAGATCTACATGGAACATTTTATAAAGTAGTGCTAAATAATTGTCCGAAGTATTAGTACAAAATTCATTGCCAATAGTTTATTTTCTTCATAATGGAGCTAAAATATTTCCTTCATATTTTCTGTAACTGATATGTGTTTAATTGTTTTCATCCATAAGAAACATAGTTATTAACAGATAAATATCTAATTACTGGAGATTCAATTTAGGCATTGAATCCATCTTTTATATTTAAGGTTATTCATGATCATTTTCATAATTTTATGCTTATTTGTATTAAACTATGTTATTATTAGAAAATGCTAAAGTAACCTGACCCTCTATTTTCAAGATCCTACCTCAAAAATACATAGCAATTTGCATCAGATTTACCTAACCTGAAGAATGGACTGAGAAAGTCTGAAAAGGAACTGTCAAATCATCATCCCCATAGAATGACCTCAGGTTCCAGGAATATATCAGTACTAAAATACATAGCTTAGACCTCTGGGTTAGCATCTTTTCATTGGGTTAATATAATACACATAAAGCAGATATTAAACAAAAAAAGATGGGCGCAAGAGGTTTAAAAGCAACACTATCATGACTTTTAATTAGTTTAGCAACCAGTTCTGAAAATACATTGGATCCATTGATATCTACCATAGCATGGAATTTGGTGTAAGATGTATTCATTTTGAACCGTATCCACCACATATACCAGAATGACATCATTATGATACAATTCCACCTATGAACACATGGAATGGACTGAATGAACTTTAGAAAAGTTTGCTTGACATTTCTTAAGTTATAGGTTCATGACCCATTTTGTGCCATAGTCCTTTTGTAAGTCTGGTGAAGTCTAGGATCAACTTTTCAAAATAATTTTTAAATGAATAAGAAAGGAAGACACAGAATTGCAAAAGAAATCAATTATGAAAAAAATATACTAAAAATGTTAAAAGTCCCAAGTTCACAGACTCCCTAAAACCTATAAATGATAGATTTGCCTTTTACAGCACTGTGCACCCTAGGTTAAGAAACCCTGCTTTAGTCTGGCAAAGATGCAATGCACATTTCTAAAGTATGAGGAACACACAAACTAACCCCAAGTTTCATAACCTGAAGGGCTGTTTTTGGAGACTTTCTCAAACAGTTATGTCTTTGAAATGCCAAATTCTCCCAGCATATGCATGTGATATCTATCCCCTGGTACAAAGTTCTTCCAAACTATTTCTGACTGATGGAGTAATATTTTATGCTCAACACTGGAGAGACTAACCTGATCACAAAGGAGGCTGCCATTTTTCGTGCCAACTTCATAACAATCACAGGGTTTGCAAATATCTTTGGCTGACGGATCGGCACCCACTTGTCGGAAAAGGTAATCCTTACACAGCTCACAGTTTCTTCCTGAATCAAGGAAAGGTTATGCATTATGGCTTCCAATTCATTAATATCAGCTGCATAATTCAAAATTAAAGACTCTATTCCTTTGAGAGAATTCTATAATTTTCAGGACGTCCATTTTAATGCACCTTTCATCTCTACCTGCCAATTTAGTGATCCAGAGCATATGAAACAATGAACCTGTTACAAACTGTGTTTTACTTCATTAAACTTCCATCTGTTATATAATACCACACTTCTATAAAAGCTCTGCTTTGTGAATGTCTATATATTTTGAAAGAGTTAGCTTTGAACCTAAAACTTTTCTTGATTTTCAGTGCCAGTCACATAATCTAAATGAAATATGAAAATTATCTAGGTATGTGGCATATGAAGTTGTGGACTTTTACATGAAGTATAGGCTTAAGTCTTACATCTAAAAGTAAGTATTTTTCCCAGAAATGGATCCTTTTGTGAAAATATGAGTGGTATTAACATAACATATAATTTTCTAAGTAGAAAGATACTGTACACTGCTTTCAGTATCAGTGAAGAATACTTTAGTGAATAGGTAGTTTTTGAATAAAACGTGAAGACAAAAAATATTACTATTTTCTTTTACCACTGTGATACATTGTCTTAGTATTCAAGGATATTAGGTTGATTTACAAGTTGTTAATTAGTACTCATCACTTCATCACATCCCTGTAGGAGACTGTCACCATTTTGTAAAATGAAAACCAAAAAAAAAAAAAAGAAAAGAAAAGAAAGAATGAAAGTTTCAAAGACTTACAAAAGGTCATTCAAGTCACTAGCATTACTTAAAGTATGGCATTTCCTCTAACTTCCCATACATGTTGCCATCATTAACCCAATATTAAAAAATGAAAAATTACCATTTGGGAAAAGACTTAAAATAACAAGCATCCTCAAAAGATCCACTATCTTCACAGTCAATAATTTTAAATTAAGACATATTTTAAGATATTTGTAAGACATTATCTATTTGTCCTTTGGAGGCCATGCAATATATTTGTGAATATTCACATTATCGTTTAGGTTTCTTTGCAGGCTATTTAAAGTGGATTCAAACTTCTTGTTATCTGCATAGTGATTACTAATGACTAGCTTGTTACTGGACAACAATTTGTAACATAAACAACCACAGTCAATGAAAGTTAAAGATCTTTCCTGTCCATTAATAGGCCTCAGGTGGAACCCATTAAAGGAAGCTTGATGAGGGGAGATTTGTTTTGTAGGAAGGTCTACACCTTGTGTTAATTTCTAATGAGGCACTGGTTCAGAGGAGCATGATGCCCTTAGGCTCTGAAAAGTGTACATATACTCTGAGGTGAGGTTTTGCTTGGGGCTTACTCTTTGGAAGAAGGTTCATGTTCCAGATGAGGCTCTGGGTATCCGTTAAGCAACCCTCTGACTTTGAAAGCCCAGATGCTGGTGCTTCTCTCTCTAGTAACTATGTATGTATGTATGTATGCACGTACATATGTGTGCACATATGTATGTATGTATGTATGTAATGTTCAGACAGTTGGATTTGTCTGTTGATCTCTGATGTTTGTATTTCTTATGGTCAGACAGAAGCCCTGTCTGTTGATCTTTATTTCTCTGCTTGTATTTTCTCTGTTGGTGAATATAATTGAAATAGATTATTGATCCCCTTTTAAGGTGCTTTTCTAAAAGAAAAGCAGCTCTAAGAACTTGTGGCTGGCAAGCCATTCTGGATGTGTCAGGGTGCTTGCTGCTACACAATTCCATTAAGGGTGCCTGCTACATTCAGATTTCTTGAACCAGAGAGGATTTCCTCACCAATTTCTCAGCAAAGGTGGCTATTTTTCTCATAAATCGCTATCACCTGGTATAGCTGCTTGAACAGACAAAACGTAAACTTGCATTGAATTGTTGACTTCTACAAAACTATTTGAGAAACCAATCTACTTCTGTTCTTTAAGAATTGTTGATATTTGAAATGTTTTCAGTGACCATTTTAGACTATGTAATGTCTTCATTTAACTGTTGCATTAAATTAACTGTCCTGAAATATGTCTTCCCATATTACTACCCTGAAAGCCAAAATCCAGCTTTTAATAAATGCTTATGCATAATCTCATGAGAATATACTGAAAATCAATATAATGGAAATCAAGAAACAAAATAAACAAACTTGTTTTTAGTGATATGTTGATTGGACTATATATGATTTTAGGCTGCCAGGTGGATTAAGGAATTAATGAATGTAGTTCTAGACTGGAAAGTCAAGAAGACCTAAATTTGCATCCTGGACCCTGGGGCAAGCCACTTAACCTATCATCCTCAATTTCCTTATCTGTAAAATGGAGAGAGTAATAGCCCCTACATCAAGTGCTATGTGGATCCACTGAGATAATATGTGGAAACTGCTTTGTAAACCTTAAAGGGCAATATAATATCAGTTACTTAATACTTTAGGATGAAAGTATCCAGAACTCAGTATTGACTTGGGGACCAGTAGGATGATCTATCTTACTGCAGTTTTCTAGTGAAGCGAGGCAGCCAAGAAGTAGCTTGGTTTTCTAGCAATCTGCTCAGTCTGCTTCAGGGAGGTAGTTCAAACCTTACAGCATGGACATTGTTTTTCCACATGAAATATACCAATAAAATAATTTGAAGTGATCCTTATGTGTCTTATTAAAAATACATAGATGAAATGATCCATTTAAATTGCGAGTTACCTGTAGTATTATGCTGACAGTTCTCACAAACTCCACCCCCACCTCGATGGTATTCATCAGGAAACGGGTCCATTATCACATCATAGTGGCAGCTTCTTGAATGGTTGTTGCATTGACAAGGTTTACAATTAAAAGCATGAACTTGATCCCCTTGATGAAAGGGCTTATCATTATAAAGGGGCAAGCAACGATCACACTAAAGGGAAAAAAAAGGGAAAAAATGTTGCTGGGAAGGTTACTTTATAGCTTCTGAGATTATCCACATGAGACATTAACATTTCCTACACAATAATAACATCAGAAAATCAAACCCTAAGGATTGTGTAGATTTAAATTTATACTATGGAGACAATGTATTCATTTTCCTTTGGACTATGTTTTTAATTAAGTATTGCTTAAGTTCTGTCATATAAATAAGGAAACCATGTTAGAAATAAAGATAACTGAACTGAAATCATATAGCATGAACATTATTTACTAAAATATATTTCACCTAAAAATATACTTGTTCGTTCAACAAGTATTTAAGCCCTACTCTGTGCAAGACATTAAGCTAGATTGTGAGGACGTAACAATAAAAATGAATAGTCCTGACCTCAGAAAGCATATATACTAATGGTAGGGACCAAATCAAAATATCTACTTCCCAAATATAATGTTCCAGAAAAAATGCAGCAATTCTATATGATGGTTGGCTTTTTGTAACATCAATACAATATATATCTAAATATATATCCAACTTTAATGGGCTGGTTGGTTTAAAAGTTAAATAATCTAAAATTTTAATTATTTCCAGACATCAAAATTGACATAATTTGACCAAGACTCTTTGATGTACAATGTCTAATTCAGGGAGAGACTAAAGGAACTACTTAAGTGCAAGGAAATACCATGAAATCATCATTTACACAATTTCTGGTATGAAAGCATTATTATAACCACCCAAAATGTCTATACTAATCCTAAAAATAGATTATCATATACCCATGGAATTAGAAATCAGACTCAGGAAATATAAAGGTTGTAATAAAGTCTGAAAGAGTGTCAACTACCTGCCCTCCATCATAATAGAATGAGAGGAGATATGTATTCAAATTTATTTAACAGAAGTCAAACCTGAAGTTCGAGTAAAAATATTTTCCCATAATGAGCTGTTTTTCTGTAGGTGACACTTTATGATTTGGAGCAATTTATCATTTTTTTCAGAGCTTCACTGGAAAAAAAAACTGTGAACAACCTTAATTTTTGCATTTTAATGGGAATTTTGCCCACTGTACTTCATAATAATAACATATTGCACTTTTAGGTTTACGAAGTACTTTTCACATGTAAGGTAGTCAGTCAATAAACATTTATTATGTACCTACTATGTGCAAGGTACCAAGCTAAACACTGGAGACACGAAGAAAAAACAAGGAAATCTTTTCTCCCATGGCACTTACAGTGTAACATGGAAGACAACATGCAAACAACTACATACAAACAACTTGTAGACAGCATAAACTGGAGATAATCAACTGACAGAAGGTACTATAATTAAGGAGGATTGGAAAAGACTTCCTATAGAAGTTGAGATTGTAGCTGGGATTTGAAGGGATCAGGAGGCAGAGATAAAGGAGATCATTTTTGGCATGGGGGACAACTGATGAAAATGTGAAGAGTTGAGAATGGAGTCTCTTGTCCAAGGATGAGCAAGGAGGCCATTGCCATTGGATTGCAGCACACATGGAGAGTCATAAGGTGTAAGGAGACTGAAAAGGTAGAGGGGGACCAGATGATGAAGAACATATAATGCCAAACAAGATTTAATATTTGATCCTGAAGGTGATAGAGAGCCAATTGAATTTATCGAGTAGGAAAGTGACATGAGCAGCCTTGCACATTAGGAAGATTACTTTGGCAATTGCTTTTGGATAGACTGGAGTGGAAAGAGAGACTTGTGGCAAATAGACCAGTCAGCAGGCTAATTCAGTGCTCCAGGGATGAAGTGATGATGGCCTTTAATACCAAGATGGTAGTAACAGTGTCAGAGGAGAGAAAAAGGTATTCCTGAAAGAAGTTAAGGAGGTAAAATCAACAGGTATCTGAGATAGATTGGATTGGGGGCAGAAGGAGGTGGGGCAAGAGAGAATGAGGAGTTGAGGCATAGCACCTTACACATACATTTTCTCTGGTGAGTTTCAAAATTACTCTGTTCTAAAAGTATCATTGCTCCCATTTTATAGATTAGGAAAGTAAAGGTCAGACAAGTTAAGTGATTTGTTCAAAGTCTCAGAGCTAGGAAACAGTAGAATTATCATATTGATCAGAAGGTGTCATGACTTCAGGTTCAGCATTCTTTCCACAATACATTGCCTCTGAATTACTTTTCCTGCAAAAAAAAATCTAAATGAAAGAGAAAGGATTTAAAATAAAATAATTAACTTTATTTTTAAAGTATTTTTAAAATTTAAATTCAATTTATCCATAAGTGGTTCAGTGGCTCAAGTAGAATAGGAGTCAAGAAGATCTGTTGAAATTCAGCCTCAGATATTAACTAGCTGTTGGACACTGGTCAATTTGCCTTTCTGTGTATCTCAGTTTCCTCAACTGTAAAATGAGGATAATAATAGCACCAAGTGCCAAGGTTATTAAGAGCATCCAAAGCCCTTAGACTAGTGCCTGGCTCATAAGTAAGCACTTAATAAATGTATGTTTCCTTTCTTCCTTCCTAGTCCATTGCAGAAAAAAATAACCTGCCCCGCTTTTTTAAATATGGTTGACTGTATTGCTGATAATTTTCCTAAACAGGAAGCAATTCTGAACCAGCACTGTAAGAGTGTGCTAAAAATCTTCTCCCATGCTGTATATTATCTCTGCATTTCTGACTGCCCTGTTCACTGTTACTTCCTGTCTAGGAAGAATGAGACTAGGTAGAGTTGTGTTGTGGCAGTTATGCCTGAAGCAGACTAACCCTCTATCGTTTTCCTAACCACTGTATCATTTGTGCCCCCAGGGTCATGGGTTACAGTCACTGGCTCAGAATGCAAAGCAATCTCTGTGGTGGCCCTGGGGAGGTGGGGGGTGGGAGGGAGGGCAGCATCCGCCAGGGAGCCTGCCTGGTCTTCACAAAGAGTCATTAGGATCCACTGGGAGCATTCTCTGTGATGAAGCCAAACAGAATGATAAAATAACTCTCTCCCACACTGGTGTGCTAGACAAAGCTAAACTGAGACATTAGCTTCCATGGAGACATGAGGAACATAGCAGGAAACATAGCTGCCTCTTCAATTCATTCATTTCTATTGCCCTCATCCCATTATCAAGCCTTGGCCAAGTGAGGAATGCCACTGGGAGAAAATGCCTCAAGTCTTTTTCATTTCCTTCATAATTATTCTTCATAATTGAAGACAGTATTACTTTTATTCTTTGAGTGTTGCTTTTTTGAATAGAAGATGATGTAGGTGATGGATGTGCAACCTATGGGCCCTGTCAGAGTGATTACATATGTAGTTTGTCTTCTGGAAAGCAACTCCACACAGTGCTTGTGGAACCTCTCATGTTGTTGAATTTTTGGCTTTGATTATAGAAGCTGATGGGGTAAATCATGCAGTTGCAAAATCTTTTGAATTTAATAGTTTAATTGCAGATACATTTTGTTTTCTTGTCAAAAGAATCTGGATGTTGACATAAAAATATAAAAATCTGAATTGGCAAAATGAAAATAGACCTGCCTAGGTTCAGCATGTCCATCTTCATCTCCACTTAATAAGTATGTGATATTGGCAATGCGCTATAGACAACACTACCAAGATGCAGTCCTTGCCATTGAAAAGCCTATAATTAAACAACATTTTGCCACTAAAGCAGAGTGATGGTTCTAGGTATGAATAACTTGCTTTTATCCAAAAATGCCTGATTTTTTTTTTAAGCAGTCATAATATAAATACTCATTCTCTCTTATATCCTTTCTAGAGAGGAATCATGGTGAAATACAATTAGTTAAAGCAGACACAAGGAAATAACCCAAAGAGATACTTTTTGCATTTGAATTTTCACTGAGTTAATAGAATCCCATCATTTCTGGATTTTCAGCTGGATGCTAAATTGTATCAATCGATCTAGATTCAAATCAATTTAATCCAGTGGGCATTTATTAAGGGCCTATGTGCCAAGTACAAAAACGAAAAAGAAAAAAACAACAAAAACTTTCTTCCCACAAAGAAACAACCCATCTGACCAGTCACTCAGTCATGTTTGACTCTACGTGACCCCATAAACTTAGTCCATGAGGTTTTCTTAGCAAAGAGACTGGAGTGGTTTGCCATTTCCTTCTCCAGTGTGTCCCCATTTTACAGATAAGGAGCTGAGCCAAACAGGATTTAAGTAACTTGCCCAGGGGTCACACAAGTAGTAAGTATCTGAGGTCGTATTTGAGCTCTGATCTTCCTGACTCCAAGTCTGGTGCTCTACCCACTATACCACCTAGCTGCACCTACTGACTACTTAATATTATATAAAGAATTCAGTGACTTTTTTTCTAGTATGCCATGTAAGCTGGTCACATTCAAGAACTTATAAACAAAAGACACATGAAAAGGTGATTTTTTTATTACAAAGTGAATTTGGACATAGGTTGTACTTTTTCATTGATAGATCTGTTGTCTAATTAACCTGGTCTCCACTGGTATGGATTCCAACCCATCCATACCTCCTCATCCTGTATAATAACTAATCGAAGCCTTTGCACAAATCTGTCCTATAGGATCTAGCCAACACATTGGAGACTTAAACCTAAGTCTTAATTTTTGAAATTATGGACCTAGAAGAATCTTAGGTTTCTTTTTTTCAAAGTTGATAAAAACAATTACCATAATATAAACAAACTACCATCATTTTACAGATTAGGAAAGTTAGGTTTGCCAAGGATAGCACAGCCAGTAATGGCAAGGTTTGAACTCATTTCTACTTAACTTCAAGCCTTATGTTCTATCCACAATCCCAGACTGAGGGGAGAAGATCAATCATTTCCACTTAACTTCAAGCCTTATGTTCTATCCACAATCCCAGAATGAGGGGAGAAGATCAGTCTTTTCTATACCTTTACCATATACAGATCTGCCCTTTGATTGGCAAAATGACTTTTAAATCAAGTTGTTGGTCACTTAATCAATTACAGTAAGAAACTGAAATGCAAGAAATATCCATGGGTGAGAAATACTGCACAATACCTACAACAACTTTTCTCAGTTTTCTGAGGCCAGATGTCTAAATATACACATCTTTTCTACTGACAACTTTAAATTATTTAAAATCTTACACTTTATGCAGCCCCTGAACCAGATGGCTTTCTACATAATGTTTTCCACAATCTCCAGTTGATCATTTGTCAGTTTCAATTATGCTTCAGTTTCTTCTGTAACAACTGGATTCCCCCTGATATGTCCCTGGATGTTCAAATTACAAGACTGTACAATGGCTATGATATCAAGGTTGAGAACCTTTATCGTTGATTCATTTAACTTCTATCAACTTGATGGCTTCTCAAAGATGACTAATCAACTTCACTAAGAGTTTCAGCCAAATACTTTGACATGCTCAGGTAGGAAAATCATTGAATAATCACTGAATCCTGAGGACACTGGTAAAATTGATTTTATTGCTTTATCCTCTAATAATACACAATGGCACTTCAGTCTTCCAGATCATTAAGTTAAAATACATTCCTTTTGTCACTGTTAGGCTTGCAAATATCTTCAAAGTTAAACTACCAGAGGAAAAAGAATATATCAGTACTGTCCCTATCTAGCCCATTTTTGTTCTTTTATATGCAAATAGATCACAGGAAAAGTAGGAAAAGTCATATCACTCCATTTATCTAGGGGTACCATTCAAGAGCTTAAACTCTCTGAAAGGCAACAGAGAACACAGAAAGAAGCAAAATGGGCCTCTGAGCAGCCCAAACAGAAGTCACAAAGTCACAAAAGCTCATGCATTTTACTTACAGGAGAGCCCCCAGGCTTTCTTCTTCATAATCTCTGGTTTTCCAACCCACCATAGAATGAAATCAGCAAAACAGAAGGTGGGGGAAAGAGCCACGAGAGCTAAGCACACTGACAGCAGCAAGAAATGATAACTTGACAGCAAGAAGACAGAAAAACTATGAAAAGCAGACACTGTAACTCAAAAAAGCATATTAGCCTGGAGCTATTGAGTAGAGAGTCCTATCCAACTCAACTCTGAGCATCCCTACATTATAGCATAGTACAATAGATGATACATATAATGACCCTCCATCTTCAAGAAAAGGCAAAATTCTGTTCAATATACCCTCTTTAAGAAGGCAGGGAAGTAAGTAATAATATTTTCAGAAGACTTCTATCAAAAACAATTTAAAAGTTTTAAAGTATTTATCCTTAAAGAGTATATATGTATGGTTCAGTTATCTTGAAAATCTGCTGCTAGATAAAAGTTCAGTCTCCAACCAGTTCAGATAAATGGGGTTTTGCTAATATTTAGGGCAGGGAAAGGAGGAGCGAGCTAGTCAACAGGGCCAGCCAGATTATATTTTCCAAATTGCTGTAAATTCAGAAGACTTTTATTTTGTCTGCACCTATGATCTTATTAAGATCCTAGAAATTCCCCCTCCAGTAATACAGGTAAACAACTCCAGCCCATCTATAACAAAGTCCTGGAGAATTTCCTGGAAACACTGAGAGGTTGAGTGAATTGCCCCCAGTCACAGAGCAAGTATATGACAAATAGAGAGCTTGAATCCGGGTCTCTCAAGCTCCAAGGCCAGTCCTCTATCTGTTATACTATTCACTTATTAATAAAATTTTCTTAATAGAAAACATTTATGTTGACATTAATTTTAAACTAAGCTCATATCCACTGTTAAATGGACATGATGAAGTCAACCCCCTTCTTTCTATCTGGAGGGCACAAGCTACAGAGATAACCCTTATACCCAATGACCACTGAAGGTTGTCTGTCCCTACAGCTCTGCCCAACTAGCAAGTGTACACAGGGCTTTAAGGGTCTTTAAGTGAGGGAGTTGGCTCTTGGAACACCATAGCAATTCTTCCTTTGCTCTCAACAGAGCTGCAAACCAGGCTGAACAGCTCTAAAAGATAGAAGGCCACAGCTATGTGAAAAGGGAATTCATAGTGAAGGGGAAATGAATACTCCTTCCCATGCAATCCCCATGCTAAATAGAAAGGCCAGGACCAAGCAAACAGCTCCCTCCCCTCCTTTGTGCCAAGAAGGAGGAGAACCAGCCTAAGAAAGAAGGAAATAAACTGCTCAGTTTTTGGAGGTCAGTAGGGCGCCACTTACTGAATTGAAAGAGGTAATTTATTAGGCTGTACTCAAATGGCCTAATAGAATTAGAGAGCCTCCTAAAGTCTGCTAATTGCTCCCTTCTCATCTGTCCGATCAGGCCTACTACGTTAGAAATTTTTAGAGTCTAAATCTCTTTAATAACAATAATTTGTTCTCATGCTCGATTCGCAGCTTCCTTTTACCTTTGTACCTAGCAACTCAATTGTAATTCAAGTGACTCAGTTCCAGTTTAATTTCTTTTGTCTGTCTATGGCAATCATGTTAATAAAGATAAAACTTGTGAGTATTCATATATCTTCTGATCCAGTCAAACTGTGTTTCAGTGAATCTACCCCAATCCTTCCTTCAGTAACAAAGAAAATATTGATGAAACTCTAGCTAGTGATAATCAATGATCAATGAATTTAAAAGCTTGAAAGGGAAGTGTAGATTAAAAGAAAAAAGGTCCCTTCTACACAAAGGGACTGAGGTCAATGCCCAGTACACTTTTTTAGCCTATGACAAGTTACAGGGTTCCACCTTAATGTAACTAGTATTTAATTGAATAGTAACATCAAAGGTTTAATGGTAAATGCAGGACCATTTGCACCTATGGATTACTATGTAATTACAATTAGCAGATCCAAAAGCAATTACCATGCATTGCCATTCAGAAGACAGAAATAATCATGTATTTATCCTTCAATGACATACTCCTTACTTAGTAATTATCCTTCCACTAGTTGGTAATTCTCATGTAATTAAAGAGTCCACAGATTGAGTGTAGTTGCATGCTATTTGTGCCCTGAAATTTAAAGCCTGGCTTAAATTGTTTCTAATACTCTTTGGCAGATCAGAAGCAGTGGCATTATGACGATTCTCCACACTGAGCAGGCCCAGCTTCCCTGACATATCAGTTTCTAATGTATGACGACTGCTCTTGGCCTAGTTCAGGTTCTTGAAAACCAGGGCTACGTCTCTCTTGGCAAAGTGAAATGAAGAGTAGGGTAATCATTCCTTAAACTCAGAATTTCTGACAAGTGAAAAAACATTGAACTATCTTGTCAATCATAGGAGAGTTTTGCCTAAATTCTTTCAATAAATTGCTTCAAGTCTTCACATCCCATCAGAGCCGTCATTAATGTTATCCATTGTAAACTGTCAACATGTCAGTCAACAATATCAATTAATGGTTACTTCCCAGGAAGTTAAGGAGGATAGGTATATACCCATCAGTAAGTGAAAATTGAATATCAATTTTCCCATTATTGATCATGACTTGAAAAGGCAGGGCTCACAATGGATAACAAGACAAAAAGGTTATGCGGTAGGAGAAAGGTAAGAATCTCTCCAGCATCAGCAGCATTTGAACTATGATTGGAGGATGATTATAAAAGAACTCTAGGTTATTAGAAATGAAGCTTAGAGATCATGTCATTCAACCTCTTAGGCAAATTTCCTCTACAACACAGTACTGTAGGATTTAGAGCTAGAAGGGACCAACTAGATCATCTCATCCAACCCTTTGATTTTAAAGATAAGGATAATGAGGCCTGAAGAAAGTGGCTTACTTGCCAAAGGCTACTCAGGTAACAAGTAACAGAAAATATCTCCACAACAGGTTCATTCAAGTCTTGTATAGTTTCAATTGTTGGAATTTTTTCTTTACAACAAAATCAGATCTTTACAACATAACCAATTTTCACTGGTTTTCTTATCTGAGACTAAGTAGGGTCCATCTACTTGTTCCACATAGGGCTATACTTAGTCTGCCCTTACAGTGTGCCTACAACTGACCAACCCCCATGCTATGCTTGGGTTTCCTCTGAGGCAAAAAGAAACCCAGGTTGGTGGTTCTCCAACCAGGTAAAAAGGCAATGCCAGCAGGCACGGAGGATATTTGTCACTCAGCAAATCTAAAGTTGAGGGAATGTAGGAATCAGGAATGAAACAAACTTCTGAAATGTGGGCCAAAAGTTTTGTTTCTAGATTAGCTGAACATTGAACCTTCAGTCCATAACATCAGCTGCTTTAATAAAGAAACATAATGTTCACCTAGTGGTTCATTTCTCTCTTATTTAGAAATAGCAACTCCAGATGTTAAGAAAGACATAAACTAAAAGTCAATGATAACTAGGCACCATGAATTGGAAGTAAAGAAGGAAAGTGTCCAGGAAATGCCAAGATAAAAGAAATGAAGACATCACCTATGGCAGTATTTGACCTACAGTTGACCCTATGTGGGAACCACTACATTCCCATGTTCACCACTCATATAGCCACCCTCATTTAGGCCCTAATCACCTCTCATCTAGACTACTGCAATAACCTCCTAATTGGTCTCACTGTATCCACCCTCTCTCCAGTCCTCAATCTATTCTCCACACAGCTACAAGAATGGTATTCCTAAAGCAAAAGTCTGGCAATGTTACTCCTCCACTCAAAAAGTTTCAGTGGTTCCCTACTAGTCCAAGCATAAAATACAAAAATATTCCATTTGGCTTTAAAAAGCCTTTATGATCTAGCCCAAACCTGCCTTTAAAGATTAATTTCATATTATTTCCCCCTCCTACAGTCTGTGTTGGCAGCTAGGTGGCACAGTGGATAGAGTACCAGGTCTAGAGTTAAGAAGACTCACTCATCTTCCTGAGTTCAAATCTTGCCTCAGACACTAACTGTGTGACCCTAAACAAGTCACTCCACCCTGTTTGCCTCAGTTTCCTCATCTATAAAATGAGCTGGAGAAGGAAATGGTAAACCACTCCAGGATCTGGAGGAGATTGCAAAGAGTCAAACATAACCGAAATGACTAAACAAACCAAAAATACAGTCTATATTCCCGCCAAAGTGGAATTACTATCCTCACACAACATTTCATCTTCTGACTTTGCACAGGAGTAAGGATTTATATGACACCTATTATGTGCCCACCATTGTGCTAAAGCTCTTTTACAAGTATTTCCTCATTTGATCCTCACAGCAACCTTTGAAGGTAGGTCCTATTATTATTTCCATTTTAGAGATGAAGAAACTGACAAAGGGACTTATCAAGGGTAAAAGTGTCTGAAGCAGAATTTGAATTCAAGTCTTCCTAATTCCAGACCCAATGCTCTATTTGGACTACCAACTGTCTCTCTAGTTTAGACTATCCCTTGTATCTGAAATTCATTCTCTCTCTCTCTCTCTCTCTCTCTCTCTCTCTCTCTCTCTCTCTCTCTTTCCCCCCACCTCTGCTTCTTAGAATTCCTATTTCCATTCTAAAAGTATCTATTTAGTACTTCTATGCATCAGTCACCAATTAGGGAAAACAAACAAAAATGGAAAAATAGTCTCAGTACTCAATCAAGGATCTGATTCAACCCATTTAGGACAGGAAAAGAGAAATTGATTTTTAAAGGCCAACAAATATCATATGTACAAGCAAAAAACTAAGAGATACATTTGAAATGTTTGGTTCTTAATTTCTCTTATTTCATTTTGATTCAAGCTGTTGAGGGACCAAGGCTTTGTCTCAGGAAGCCAAAATGTAGAGCATGTACATGCAGTCTTTGAATGGGTGAAAACAGCTTAGCACTGTTAGCAAGAAAGAGTTAGCTATAATAGAAAGAAAGCTCCAAGAGCAAACTCCAATTTCCCCATTTTCTTCCCTGTCTATGGCTTTCCCAGTGGTTTTTCTAGGCCCTGAGGTCTCTACCACTAGACAGTTCAGTGAACAGAGCACTGGAATTTGAGTCAGGAAGACCTGAGTTCAAATGTGACTCAAACACTGGGTGATTCTAGGCAAGTCTGCCACAGTTTTCTCATCTGTAAAACTGGGTTAATAGTAGCACCTACTTCCAAGGGTTGTCAATGAGATTTTATGTGTAAAGTGCTATACAGACTTTAAAATGCCATACAATTACTAGGTGTTAACGTTATTACCAACTGTTATTGTTATTAACTTCCTTATGCCCCAAGGGCTGAGTTCTCTCATCATATTCCTCAACTAAATTTGTCTCAAAAAACTGATTTGAGGGAACCTTTGTGTATTCTGTGATACTTGCCCAATTGCTAAAATAAGAGATCATGATTTTATAGGTAAAGAGGGTAAAGTGCCCTATCAGGAAAGACTTGTTGGCAAAATATTAAGAATCCTTTTTAGACTTCCACTACTGGCCAGCATCATTCATTTTCACTAGATTCTGCTTTTCATTAAAATAATTGAGGTTTGTCATTGAATAGTAATTTGCATCTTATGACAGTCATTCTATACTTCCAAGTAACCTTACCAGAATTCAATGCATGTTATTATGCATATAGCAGGGGCTCAGTAAAGCTGAGTTAAATGTATAAAACTAAGCAATGCTCACCTTTCATTACTCTGTGAAAATGTATACATTTGTTAATGCTTCTTCCATGCTTTGGTAATTCAACCATTTTCTTTCAAGCTGCAACATATGCCAATATACCTTGAAGATTATGTTCCTAAAAGGACTTTGGTGAATTCAATTTTAACAAATCAAATTACATTTTAGATTCATTAAAGTTGCTTTTTTAAAAAAAATCCTACATTTTGAAATACATAATTACTGTCTAATATATCTTTCCTTTAAATCCAGATTTTCATCTATTGGAAACAATCCTCTCTGGGCTCTCATAACACTTAATTTGTATCTCCCCCATACATTTAATGTTCCAGTTTGGATTGTGGCTAATTGTGTTATCTTTCCCATTAGACTATAAGGTTTTTTAAGGTAAGGAATCATCTTAATTTCTGTGTTTCCCTCATAGTCCTATCTTAAACTACACATAATTTAATTTACTTGTATTCACTTCCCTAAACATCATGCTTTCTTTTCCAAGTATCCTGTTGTAAAGGGGTGGGGAACCTGCAACTTCAAGGCCTCATATGGCTTTCTAGGTTCTCAAATGCATCCCTTTGACTGAATCCAAACTTCACAGAAGAAATTTCCTTAATAAAATGATTTGTTCTGTTAAATTGAGACTCAATCAAAAGGCCAGACCCACAGACCTCTAGAAGGCCACATGTGGCCCTGAGCTTGTAATCTCTAGCCCTGTTCTCATATTTGTATACCATGTACTCTATTTTATGAATTTGCAGTTATTATACTGTGGGAATTTTGGTTGACTTCTCTTAAATCATCATAGCCTCTGTTATCATCTAAAAACACGCAGACTGCTCAACTTTTACATTTTTTCCAAGTTTTCATATAATAAAATATAGAGAAGCCTCCGATAATTTAAATAATGAAGTCATTTTTATATGAAAGGAGCCCAGATTCATTAAAGATCCCTAGCCTCAAGGAGACAAAGGTATTACTTCTGGGATCAATGAATGAATAAATGAATGATAAACCATTTATTAAGCACTTATGTGCCAAACACTGTACTAAGCACTGTAGATAAAAATTAAAAGTCCCTGACTCTCCAGAAGTTCATATTTTATGCAATCAGGGTAGATGACACATGATAGAAGGTTCAGCTACAAAAGGAAATACCCAGACGTTCTAAGAGGTCAGCAGTGCTTCAGATAGCAAGGGCCACTATTTTCCCAGTGATCCTAGGTATCACTCTCAACTCTTCTCTCTCCTATTCCCCCACCCCCACTCCTAATCAGTGTTCAAGTTTTGTTGTTTCCACTTTTCTAATATCTCTGTAGACTGCCTCTTAAATCCTCTAATACTGCTCCTAAGAGGCAAATCTTTCTCACTTCATGCTTGGACAATTGCTAATGGCTTGTAGGTTGCTCTCCCTGCCTAAAATCTCTCTCCACTCCAATCCACCCTCCAATTGACTGTCAAATTGATCTCCCTAAAATACAGGTCTGATCATATCCCTCTCTACTCAATCAACCTCAGTGACTCCCTATCATCTTCATGATCAAATATAAAATCCTTTACTTGACTTTCAAAGCCCTTTATAACTTGGCCCCACCCCTACCTTTCCAGGCTTCTCATACCTTGCCACTTCCCACTTACTCAGCAATTCAGTGACACTGAGACCCCTTGCTTTCCCTTGAATGGGATATTCTATCTGCCAACTGGGTTTTTTCACAGTCTGTCCCCCATGTCTGGAACACTTGCTTCTCCCTTCTAGCTTCTCTGACTTCTAACTCTCAGCTAAAGTCTAACCTTTTGCAAGAAGCCTTTTCCAGTCCTCCTTAATAATAGAGCCTTCCCTGAGTTACCCCTTACTTTATCCTGTATATATTTTATTTGTTCATAGTTGTTTGCATGTTTTCTCCCCATTACACTATAAGCTCATTGAGAGCAGAGATTTTTTTGCCTTTCTTTGTATCTCTAGCACTTGGCACAGAACCTAGTACATAGCAGGTGTTTAATAAATTCTATCTGATTGGCAAGGATTCTTTGAGTGCATCATTAGGTCAATTGCTAGGGACAGGGACCTTGGAGAAACAGGACAAATGTCATGGTCCAAAGGATCTTAGGATGCAGTAGCAGGGCAAATGGTAAGGCCTGATGGTTCTCTAATAGTATGATAGTCAACTAATCCAAGAATTATAAGTATCCACTTCTGCTACTAGAACTGGAGACGGGAAGGTAAGAAGGAAGTAAAGTCTAGAGGGACTGGCTCACCACCATTGGGAAACAGAGTCCTTGTGGAATTCTGGACTCCCTTCTAAAGAATTGGTGACAGGAGGCTGGGTGGTAGAAAAAGGTCCAACTAGAAGTAGGAAAGCAAAAGAAAGTAGCAACAGGAATGTTGTGATAGAAAGACCCCCAGTGAAGGCTATTCCCACCCAACATGCTCATTCACCATTCAAAATCCCTTCAAACCTGACTTCTTTGTGCATTTTCAATCTTCTTACATAATAGTCTAAAGTCCAGCCTTAGAGGCTGACTTGTTCTCCCTCATTCACTGTGTTCTAGCTATCCTCACTGTGCCTTTGAACACTTTCTCCCTTGTCTGAAATCCTCTCTTCCTCTCCACTTTCCATATTGGAATCCTTGCCTTTCTACCAGACTCAGCTCAAATGTCACTTTCTGTAGGACACCTGCAGCCCTCAAGCTGCTGCAGCCTTTCTCCCAAAGGCTTTGGCATATATATCTTACATATACACTTATTTAGATAGCTATCGTCTCCGCTATTCAAAGGTCCATATGCTCAGACCCAGAACCCCGGAAGGCAGAGGATTTCAATCAGTTAATAATTCATCTATAATTAGGCAAAATATATTCCTCTGCAATCACACACTATGCATTCTAAAGGCACTGGAATAAGATCTGTCCCCTGAAGTCAACATTCCTTTGCCCACCTCTCTGCATTCATCGAGTCTGTATCCTGTGTTTAGAAGGATCTCTCTCCTCATTTCTGGATCTCCAGTCTTATCTATTTATCTTCATTCAAGGCTCAATACAGGTGTCATTTCAGGTGAACAGTGTTTAACATAGTGCCTGGCACAAAGTAGGTGCTTAATAAATTCTTATTGTTGACTTCTATGGAGCCTTCCCTAATTCTTAAGTTCAAAATTATGAGTTCTCATTTTTCTGTCTCTGTATTAATTTCTGTATGTGACTATCTCTGTCTTTCTCTGTGTGTTTGTGTCTATCTGTGGTAATCTCTCTGTCTCGGTGTGTATCTGTGTGTGCCTGTGTGTGTGCACATGTGTGGTCCGTCTATGCAACCTCTCTTGGCCTATGGTCATCTCTTTGTGTCTCTCTGGCTCTCTATGTCTTTCTGTGTTTCTGTGTCTGTGTGTGTGTCTGAGGGTCTGTATCTCTTTCTCTGTAGGTATCCATTTCTCTCTGGTGTTTCTTTGTGGGTCCCTCCATTTCTGTCTCTCTCCCCCTACCCACTGAGATTACCTTATTTTTCCCTATGTACATCTATGTTCCAACCTTCCAAATGAATGTAAGCTCTTTGAAGTCAAGGACTTTCATTTTTGCTTTTATACCCCTATTTAGCATTACACCCTTTAAGTATTATATGCTTAAACAATGTGTGTGGAATTAAATTGAACTGAACCTAAAATTGGGGAATTTCTTTAATTTGCAAAGGTTTTCTTATGCATTAAAAATGCCAGGCTCCCTATCTCCCGTCTAATGATTATTCTCTGACTCAGTTCCTATATAAAATTAAAGTCGTCAGTCTAGACAAAGGGTACTATAGACCTTGGGGAACTTCCAGATATTATAAAATCTCTTCCTTTAATCCCTTTAAAATGCATTAACATTGGATCATGCAAAGAGTAGGAAAATCTGGTAAAGGCACTCAGAGCTCACCATTATTTCAGAGTTTAACATCACTCTGTTGGAATTTAGATGACTTTGATAGCCTATAGCCTTATTTTGCAAAAGGAACTAATTTGAGTGCTTATCAAAGATGAATGATTTCATCATGTAGCAGAAAGAGGATAAAGTTCTTAATCTTGACTCTCACAGTGTGTAGCCAATAGTCTAGCCATGATAGGAGCTTCCTTGGGGCTAGTCTTATGGAAGTGAAGCAAGATACAAAGACAAGTTTCCAGTTCATTCATAGCTACTAAATATGTTTATTATTACATTGAAAATAAAACACTTTTAAAAGTATAAGTAGTTTATGAAAATTAAAGGTCAGGGTATAGGGCATTAAAAGCTAGTAGGAGAAACATAACCCAAGTGAGTCCTGGATGTCTCATATTGTGGGTCTATGAGGGAATATATTGAGAATGTGTTGGCACAGCTCAGCTTATTGAATAGTGGGAAGGTTTATTGTATGAAATGTTTTAAGCTGGCTCTGCTACTTATAATACTAACAATAATGCATACTGAGAGTTTGATTGTGGTTAATTCATAAGAGCTGTGATTAATGTTATAAAAGGGTCACAAATCAGAGCCAGGGAATAAAAAAGAAACTATTCATGGATGCTAATAAATTGCTCTGTGAAGGCTTGGCCACCCTTGCAGGTAATGATGTCACAAAATGATGAAAGAATCGTTAAGGAGCCAGCAAAGTGGCCCTGCTTGGCTAATGTACTGATCATTGCATCACACTTGGCCAGAAGCCCCTTAAAGGCAACAGAGATGGAAGGAAGGCAAGAAAGCTCAAGACTGCTCCACCTCAACTTCCCTTCTCTGAGGCCAAACTTTCAGAGAGTTAGTTAGTCTTACATATGGGGATGAACACTACCTTACAAAGGGCAATGGTGATTTATAAACAGATGCTCCATCTAAAATACAATGTGGGGGGGGGGGGGTGTTCCTCGAAGGCTTATTTTTTCTATGTCCAAGTATAAGAAAAAAAGAAAAAAATTGGGAAAGATGGAGAGATGCATCAAGATCCAGAGAGACAGAAAATAATAGCTATCATATAGCGCTTACACTGCCCCTAAGTGCTTTACAATTATTACTTCATTTTATCTTGCAACAACTAAGGGAGGTAGCTGCCATCATTATGCCCATTTTACAGATGAGGGAAGTGAGGCAAACAAAGGTTAAGTGACTTTCTCAGAGTCAACCAGATAGTAAAGTGTCTGAGGCCACATTTGAACTCGGGTTTTCTTTACTCCAGGTCCGACATTTCTTACTTAGCCTTAATCAATGAACGGGGATTACCTTAGTGAAACTGACACCTGGTAAATACCCTAGCTTAAAAAGACCAAGGTTTCCCATTATATCCAGGGCCATCTCCAGTCGTCCTGATCTATATCTTGTCACTGGACCCAGATGGCTCCAGAGGAGAAAGTGAGGCTGGTGACCTCACAACCCTCCCTCATTTAGATCCAATTCACTTGCATATCATAGCATCACCTCCCTGATGTCATGGTCCTCTTTCAGAATGAAGGATCCACTGAGTCAACTAGCTGTCTAGATGCAGATGGATACAGAGACAAACCACTGGAAAAACAGAAAAAGAGCAGAAAAGGAGGAAAAAGGAAGAGAGATGAAATGAAGAAAGGGACGGGGGCGGGGAGAGGGAAAAAAGAGAAAAGGGTAGGAGAAGAATGGAAGGGAAGGGAAATGGGAAAATAGGGAAGAAAATGGAAGAGAAAGCAAAGGAAGAAAGAGGGAGGGAAGAATTAATGAAAGGACAGGATTTAGGGAAGGGAAAGGAAAGGAAAATAATGGAAAGAAAGGAGAAGGCAAGAGAAAGGGAGTGGGAGGGCAAGAGAGAGGGGAGAGTAAAGGGAAAGAGAAAGAAAGCTGGGGAAATAAAGAGGGGGAAATCTAATGCTTTGAAATAATTCAATTACAATAAGTACTATAAAATACTGAGTTTTGCTTTTAATTCCCTTCCTTACTAAATGGGCAAAGCAAACCATTTAGGATTTCCTTGTCTAGTTCAGTAACTTCTAAAACAGGTCCAGTAAATATCTCAACAATTCCTTCAATTATTCTTAACTTCTTTACTGTAATCAAACCAAAAGAAGAAATTTATCAGAAACTAGTAAGATGATGCCTTATTAATGAGGGAATATCTGTCTTACATTTTCTGCAAAATGCAGACAAGTTAAATATAAAGTCTTTAAAATTCCAAAAGAAAAAGAGTGGGTCAATTTCCTTTGTCCTGTGTATTTTATTTTGTCCAATGTCATACATTAATATAACATTGCAAAAACACTAACATTGATGAAAGTCACCAAGAAACCAAACAGGAATGAGAATTTTTGAATGGAGAAGAGTTTTGGTTTATCTTAGAACTGGGACTAACTTTGGAAATTGTTTAGATTTGGGGGTTGGAGGACATGAAGTAGGTAGAGGTAAGAGAGCTGGATGGAAGGAGTGAAAGTTGATTTGAGTTGTCTTGATTATACCAAAAGTGATTTAATTCACTATTCTGGTTGTGAGTCAAGGCATTGTCTACTAGATCATAACATTTGATAACTTCCTAAAGGTAAATAAGTTTCATTTTTAAGAAAAATACTCCCAGAATGTAGAAACAATACATGTATTCTGCTGAGTTCTACCCTTTTTTTCCCTTCTTCATTCATTTTCACTTCCCCTGAAAACACTTTCTCTTACGAACAGCAATTGCCAGGAACTGGCATATTCTCAAGGCTTACGTTTTCAACTGTTTGCCAAATGGCTGTAATATAATTCACAAAAGCCCTGTTTATTGAGTAATATTATTAATGGTTAGCAGAATACTGTGAAATTGAAGACATTCTTTTTGGATTATTTCCAGGTCTTTAAAAAGAACCACTAGTTCCAATAGGAAATGGATGGT
Source organism: Notamacropus eugenii (assembly GCF_028372415.1). Taxonomy (NCBI): domain Eukaryota; kingdom Metazoa; phylum Chordata; class Mammalia; order Diprotodontia; family Macropodidae; genus Notamacropus; species Notamacropus eugenii. The sequence continues at coordinate 421,184,874 of NC_092873.1, read as the reverse complement.
TTATCTTAAAGCTTATTATTTTAAAAAGTAGAATAACATCGAAACTTATTCTTATCTCAGTCAAGTGTCCTTAGCCATGGCAGGCCCCCAAATGCGTAGTTACATGTGGATCTACATGAACAAACAGATAAGTGATTATAATTACTGATGACATAGTTCACACCAATATATTTTTTTAAATGGTAGATCAACCCCACCATGGAGCTCTCTTCACTAACACATTGCAATCAAGCTATGACTTTCTACATATATACTAGGGAACTGACTGAGGAATATAGAAGTTAAATTATTTGCTAAGTGTCAGTAAGTATCCTTGGTGAGATCTGAACACAGAACTTCCTGTATCCAACTCCAGCACTCTAGCCCCCACACCAGTCAATCAACAAATATTTATCAAATGCTTACTAAGTGTCAGGTATTGTATTAAGTGCCAAGGATACAAAGAAAGTTAGATACATTATCTCTAACATTCTAATAGTGGAGATGTGAAAAACTAAATACATACAAGATACAGACAGTTTAGGTAGAAGGTAATCTCATTGGAAAAATACTAGAGACTGAAGAAAATGAGAAAATAATGAAAAAGTTTCCTGTAAAAGGTAGCATTTGGACTGAGTCTGGAAAGAAGCTAAGAAAAGGAAAAGATTTTCAGATATGAAGAACCACAATTGTAAAGGCATGGAGTTTCTCTTCATAAGAAAGGAATGCAGTCTTTATATTATATATAGCATGGCACTGAATCAAGGTTATATTTTTATTTACTTCCCTACCATATCTCTAATCTGTCCTCTTCACTTATAACCATCATCCTAATTAAAGCTTTCAACAGCACTTTGTATCTTAAAAGCTTCCAAACTTTGAAGTTCTGCCTTCCAATCTCTTCCTACTCAAACTCATCCTCTGCATAGCTGCCAAAATAATCCTCTAAACCACTTCTGACCATGTCTTTATCATGCTTAAGGGCCTTTTGTGACTCCCCATTGCTTCCTGGATAAGTGCTGATCTCCTCAGTTTAGCATATAAAGTTTTGTTTTTTTTTAATTTGACCCCAACCTGCCTTCCCAGGCTTATTTCCTATTGCTTACTCCTCCTGTACTTTTCCTCTCCATTCCAACCAAATTGGCCCATTTGCTATTTTCTAAACTTCAACTTCCATCTCCTACAACTTTGACTTTGAACAATCTGCCTCCATTTTGAAAATCCATGCCCTCAGCTCCTCTTAAAATTCCTAACTTCCTTAAAGACTACCTCTTTCAGGAAGCTGTTCTTGATCTCCTTAGTAGGCGGTGCTCTCCCTCTCTTCAAATTATCAGGGCTACACTTAGCTGTGTAAATCTTGTAGTTCCCTTCACTCTCAAGGAAGATGAAAGCCCTTTGAAGGCCAAGATTGCTTATTACTTTATCTACATATCCCCATCTCCTAGCACTAGACTTTGGAGATAGTAGGCACTCAATAAAAGCTTTTTTGATTGGATCTCACAAATTAAAACAGCATTTTTTTAATGATTTCTTGCATAAAACTATGTAGTGGACTAAATTTATTTTCCTTTTTTAAATTTTTTTTTATCTTTGGCACATGTTCTAGCGGAGTTTTCTACTAAAGCCCTATTTCAATGAGTCATTACAGGGTGGAATTCATCCTGCTTTCTCAAAGTCATTCATTCCCCCATTAATAGTTGAATACATGATATTATAGGAATTGAATGCTATTCTACTGTGATGTGAAAAGCAATGAAAAGGACAATTTGAGAGAAACCTGGGAAGACTTGTATGATGTGATACAGAGTGAAGCAAGTAGAACTACCAGAAAAATTTATATTACAATGACAACTTAGTAAAAGTAAACAACCTTGAGAGACTGAAAAATTCTAATCAATGTAATGATCAACCAGGATTTGAGAGGGTGGAGGAAGAAGGATGGCACCAACCTCCTGGTGAAGAAATAATGGACTGAATATTAAGAATAAGAGATGTTTCCGGACATGGCCAATGCGGGAATTTGTTTTTCTTGACTATACATATTTGTTACAATGGCTTTGTTTTTCCTTTTTCCCCCAGTTGCAGTGTGGAAGGAGAGAAAAATACATTCTTATTAATTGGCAAATTAATTTTTAAAAATTGAAAAATCCGAACTCAAAATTTTTACAATTTTGAAAAGTCTGAACCTCCAGACCAGTGCTATATAGTCATTCAATGACTAGTCTAAGTTCAGAAAGACTCACCACCAGAGGTCGGTAAAACAAATCAACCAGACAACAGGTATTTACTAATAAGTCCACAAGTATCTGTTACTTACTAAATCCTTACGATGTAGTGTTATTAGTATGTTAAAAAAAAGAAATTAAATTAAAGGAAAACTTAGGTTAGAAAAAAAATAAATCAGCAGTAAGAGTACATTCTTCTGTGGCAGAAATTCAATACGATCAACTTAACCAACTAAGATAAACTACACAAATGGAAATGAGACAAGAATGACTGACTAGATGCCACTACAACAGAAGGTGATCTGGGAGTCGGAGAAGACAACAAGGTAAAATATGTCATCATCATCATAATGTTATTTTAAAAATTAATATAACAATGGACTTTAATAACACAAGTATGGCCCATATGGTACGTGTATTTATATGCGTCCTTCTGTTATATCTGCATTAAGATTATTAAGATGTCATGAAATGCAAATTAGGCTCTGTATTTTATTCACCGTCAAGCAATAGAATCTAGAGGCATCTAGGTGGCACGTCCTCCTGAGTTCAAATCCAGTCTCAGAAACTTACTAACTGTGTGACCCTGGGCAAATCACTTAACCTGGTTTGTCTCAGTTACCTCATCTGTAAAATGAGCTGGGCAAAGAAACAGCAAACCACTCCAGCATCTTTGCCAAGAAAAACATAATTTGGGTCACAAAGAATCAGACATGACTGGAAAATGATTTAATAACAAAAACAATAAAGTCTAGTTGTTAGCTGAAGTCAATAAAAGAGTAACAGGCAAAAAAATATAATCCTTGACAAAGAGAAATGGGGTCATTTTTTTAAGGAAAATATTATCAATCATAAAAAAATCTTTTTTTAATTAGTTTATTTTTAGTTTTTAACATTCATTTCCATATGTTTAGAAATTTCTCCACCTTCCTCCCCTCCGCTCTCCCCAAGATGGTGTACAATCTGAGATATACTCTATATATACATTCTTATTAAACATATTTTCACATTAGTTATGTTATACAAAAGAATTAGAATGAATGAGAAAGAAAAAAAAAAACAAAAAAGAGACCAAACAGTATGCTCCAATCTGCATTAAAACTACACATCTCTTTCTCTGGATGTGGATGGCATTTTAGGAAATGGTATCTTACACAACTGTCAAATGTGTTCAACGTGTTACAAATATTAACTGCAGTAAAAACTTGAGTCCTAAAAGACTGTGATCAATGAATGTGTGCATATGTATTTAAATACTCTTTGTGGAAACTACATTCCTTAGGTATAAATAGAATAGATAACTATCTGTCTTTGATAGTTCTGCTAGAGTATTCCTTGGAGAGAGAGACATAAAAGCCAAATTACTTCATAAGATAAATTCCAATTCTTGGATTCCAACTCATGTACTAAATGTTCCTATCCTTATATCATCTAGGCATTGAACAAAGACCTACCTATAAGATCTAAGATGAAGCATTTTTCACAAAACTATAGCAAATACTGGGGTCTCTTTTAGTATTTGATTATTCCTAATAGGTCTCTTATTGATATCATAAGATTCAAAGCCTAGCCCAAGCTCCTCATTTTACAGATTTGGGAAGGAAGGCCAAGAGAGGTTGTTACAACAGCAGTGGATAGAAGAGATGGTATTTGAACTTCAATCTTCCTTCTGACAATAAATACAGTGCTCTTGCCTCCATATCATGCCCCCTTCCTGAGATCAATGAAAAGAAATCAGATTTTTGACTTTAAAAATGTCTCCTATTTCTCTTCTTAGATCTTTTATCTCCACTACAACAAAGGAACAATGGGAAAAGTAAACTACGTCTAGTTATTCCATTTGTGTCCTGTCTTCCCAACTATATTACAAGCTCCTTGAGAACAGGGAGCAGTTTTTTTTCTTGCTGTAGTGCTTAATAAATAAAAAAATAAACCTTAATAAACACTGGGATGACGACGATGATGATGATGATAACTATGACATGCTCAGAAAGGACTCTACACCCTATGGCTGTGGAATGATAAGGGTTAATGACATGATTGTCACTTGAATCTTTGTAATTTTTGAATAACCACAATAAAACTCCGCTTAAAATTCATATAATGAGCAAAAAAGTAAAATGGTTTGTAAGAAACAATTTTTGTCTAAATAAAATTAACTCTTGGTTCCTTTGCATACTTAAAATCTCTGATTTCTTAGCAAAGAAACTTTTTAAAGACAAGAACTATTCCTATCCTTTGTCTACTTCTGTTCAGGGCTTACAATAAGATCATGCTTATCTGAGCACACAGGTAACAGTCTTTTAAAAAAGATAATGAAAATAGGTCAGACAATAAAAAGAGAAATTCATTCAAATTTTAGTTCCAGTGATACCTGCTTTGAATTCCTTTAAACAACAAAATGTTTAACACAGGAAACAAATTTATAGATATTTCTTTTTTCTCTTGAAAAAAGTTCTATCTTTGCTGTTCATATGCCAATTATTTTCACTCCTATTCAAATACAAAGGAAAATGTGTTGAATTTCTATTAGAAATTAACTAAAGCAATAGGATAGAAATCATTCTATTCACAAAAGAAAGAACTCACATTCCGTCCTTCAGTGTAGCTTTCCTGAGAGCAGAGGCATCGATAAGGTTTGCTAGCCATGTCGCAGTCATTGGCATGTCCATGACAGTTACATCTGTGGATAGAAACATTAGATGATTGCCAATAAAAAAATCAACACTTCTTTCAATCTAGCTCAAGTTTTGTCTATGTACCCACATAGTGAAGTGAATGAATGTCATATGAAAAAGAAACCTCCAAATTGTATTTCTCAAATTACCTCAATATTTGGTAAGTGCACTAATTGCCTTTTTCACTTTGTATGGGAAGACAGAGAACACAGAGTCAAGTGAGTGCAGTTTTATTCTGTTATTAAGTTAGTCAAATTCCAAAAATGCCATGTTTATTTTTAACATACATACATAGGATCTGATTTTAGTTATGTAGGGAATTCTCACTGTGAGAACTCCCTCCATCAATGTAGGTTGTCATTTAATAGTTAAATCCTATAGAATCACATGAGGCAAGTAACTTGACTAGAATTATCCCAACAGTCAAAGACTAGATTTTAATTCCATTATTCCTGACTCTGAACCCAGCCTGCATAAACCTACTATGTCATGCAGCCTGTCCCTCTTTTCTACCTCTTCTTTCTTTTTGCTTATTCCTCTTTCTTTATCCCCTCCTCCTCCTCTCTAAAGCATATAGCTATAGGTGATACATCTAGATATAGATATTATATATATTAAACTTTGGGAATACTGTAGGGTGGTGGTCAATCAAGGTGATAAATCAATCACTCCATCTGACTCAAGTAACTAGTGAAATTCTTAAGCCCTAACACCTTTATCAGGTGAGAACATCTCTATAGAATCCATCACTAAATCACACCACCACACTTAAAGTAACTACCTTAACCAGGTAAGAATATCTCTGTTAAAATCATTCAATTCAATTGTACTATATATGAGAAGTCTCCACACATATGCATGCGTGTGTATATATATACATACATATGTATTATCTATATTTATTTACATATTTTATATATATAATATATTATTTATATTATTAATTATATATTATTTATATATACATGTTAGATATCAAATTCAATAACATTTGTTCACGTTATTTATCCCATGTACCTTTGAAGATTATTCTGTTGTTAAATTGGTATATTACACATATGGTAAAGTTATTCTTTTAACAATATTCTATTGTTAACATACACAATAAAGGAACCATCCAAAGGTTATATTTTTTGACTATTTCTTCCTTTTCAAGAAAAGAAAAATGCATAGTAATCAAAAACACACCTTCACACCACATTTTTTGCAACTATTATGTTTTACTTGATACAGTAATATGAAGTGTTATCCTCCTTAATGATGCCGAGAAAGTTATAACTCTCTTGAGGATCATCAGATTGTCCCTCTGGAATAAAACCCGTGGTATCAAAGAAGTGTGGACCTAAGGGAACTGAGTCTCATATTCATAGCTTGACTCCTGCTACAATTATTCCCCTTTAATTCTGCTATAACTTCTTTTAGGTGTATTGCAGCAGCCTTCCAATTAACTGAGAATTTGCACATTCACATATTCGGCTACTATTTCTTGTTGTTTGATCATTTTCAATTGTGTCTGACTCTTCATGATCCCATTTAGAGTTTTCTTGGCAAAGATACTGGAGTGGTTTGCAATTTCCTTCTTGAGCTCATTTTACAGATGAAGAAACTGAGACAAACTAGGTGAAGTTATTTGTCTAGGTCACACAACTGGTAAGTAGCTGAAGCCAGATTTGAACTAAGGAAGATGAGTCTTCCCAGTTCCAAGCCTGGTACTCTATCTACTGTGCCACCTGGCTACCACTCATGATCTGCTATGACTATCCAAATTTCTAGACCCCGAATTCAAGAAAAAATCTCTCTGTCCCCTGAGAGCATATAGGGAGAAATTATGCCTCAGAGTGTCTCAGGCAGATAGAGAGGGGAGTTTGCTGACCCAGCTGTGTCGAACAGATCTAAAAGAAGACTGATATTGTCACCTTCTAGAGAACCTGTTGTCTAAGTCTTTCATTTAACAAAGAAGAAAGCCAAAGGAAAGGTTTAATTTCCTTCAGTCACAGAGAGAGTTAGTGACACCTTGAGGAGTCAGAACTAGAACCCAGAGCTTTTGGTTCAGAGTGCACATAGGTTTAGTCTGGGTGCAAAATGGAAAAAGCCCTGAGTATCCAATGATATCTGGCTGACTAGTAATGTTCCTACAGGGTGCCTCTCACTTTTATAATAAATTTTTAATGCCAGTGTTTATTTAAAAAAAAATCCACAACCATATTTGATTGGTTACTACAAAATAAAAAGTATGGTCATTCCCAAATAAAATTTGTGGTGCCAAATTCATTGATGCTGGACCAAATTGACTCCATGGACAAGTGATCATAGCAGAGTTGAAAACAAGTCACAAAACATCCTTGATCTGGAAAATAGTCTCAGGTTTTCAGAAAAAAGTTTGACTTTGACTTTTGGAACCAGAGTGTCTGATGGTCACAAGGGGTTCAAGTATGTGAGAGGAAATTCAGTGGAGGATGAAGAAGGAGAAGTATTCAAGAAAAAAAAGAAGGAAAAGAAAGCAAAAAGAAACAGGAAAAAGAGAAGGAATGGCAGACGGGAACAAAGCTTAAGCTAAAGAAGGATGTCAATGTCTTAAACAAAAGAAAGTGAAAGAAGTGGATGAGTCAAGGTAAGACAACTAAAAATGACAAGACAATATTAAGATAAGAAAGGAAATTAGATGTTTGTCTAACCGCTAGCTGTTTATAAGAGTTCAAGACATACAGAGGCAGTTTACCATCACCATATTCCCAGAGAGCTCCTAGCAAAATGAATATCTAAGGATAAGGTTAATGAGACTCCAACCAGGTAGAATTCATGACTTAAATACTACCAATCTTAATTATTTCCACATAACCTAAACAAAAACTTTCATTGAAATTGCAATTCACATGAAAAGGTAAACAGGGAAGAGAAATCACAAGGGACTTAGTAAAATTGAACTATTTGCATTCCTATATGGAAAGATAATATTTTTAACTCTTGAAACTTTTCTCAGTGTCTGGGTAGTTGAAGGAATTCTATACACATACAGAGAGAGAGAGAGAGAGAGAGAGAGAGAGAGAGAGAGAGAGAGAGAGAGAGAGAGAGAGAGAGAGAGAGAGAGAGAGAGAGCACAAAGGGTGAGTTGAATAGGAAGGGATTGTATCTAAAAAAATAAAATTAAGGGGTGAGAGAGAAATATATTGGGAGGAGAAAGGGAGAAACGGAATGAGACAAAGTATCTCTCATAGAAGAGGCAAGCAAAAGCTTTTCCAATGGACGGGAAAAGTGGGGAGGTGAGAGAAATAAATGAAGCTTACTCTCATCACATTTGGCTCAAGGAAGAAATAACATGTACACTCAATTTGGTATGAAAATCTATCTCACACTACAGAAAAGTAGGGGAGAAGGGGATAAGCAGGGTGGGTGGGGATGATGGAAGGGAGGGCAAATGGGAGGAGGGAGCAATTAGAAGTAAACACTCTTGGGGAGGAACAAGGCCAAAAGAGAGAGTAGAAGAAATGGGGGTCAGGATAGGATGGAGGGAAATATAGTTAGTCTTACACAACATGACTATTATGGAAGTCATTTGCAAAACTACACATATATAGACTATATTGAATTGCTTGCCTTCTCAGTGGGGATGGGAGGGGAAGGAGGAAGAGAAGTTGGAACTCAAAGTTTTAGGAACAAATGTTGAGAATTGTTTTTGCGTACAACTGGGAAATAAGAAATATAGGTAAGGGGATATAGAAATTTATCTTGCCCTACAGGACAAGAGAGAAGATGAGGATAAGGGAAGGGAGGGGTGTTAGAAGGGAGGGCACATTGGTGGAAGGGGCAATCAGAATGCAAGGCATTTTGGGGTAGGGAGAGGGGAGAGATGGGGAGAAAATTTGGAACTCAAAATGTTGTGGAAATGAATGTTGAAAACTTAACATAAAGAAATATTTAAAAAATAAATAAAAGATTTAGAAGAAAAAAGAAATTGCAATTCATAATCACAAGCTAATACAAATAGTTTCAAGGGACATTACCTGCCACTGATGGTAATTTCATCCACTCCATAGTATCTATGCCTGAAGTTAACAGAAGACTCAGTTGTATAATACTGACCACGGAGATGAATCCTTATTTGTGTGGCTTTTACAAACTCTTGTAGAGAAGGGTTCTTGTAGAAATTATTATATCCAGGTCGATGATTTGGTTCAGGCGTCAAGATGCTAAATGTGATGTTACTGCGAGAGTATGGGGTGAAACTGTGGAGGAAAGAAATGAAAAAATATTGAAAACCCCTTTCCTGCTTTGCACAAAATAAAGCAGGCAACCCAGGGGAAATGGTTATAGAACATCAAGAAAAGTTTAAATCCTTTGCATTTAAAAAACTATAAATATTCCAAATGTTTCCTATTCAAATCAAATAGAAGAAACACTCTAGAACATTTTCTTAGGGTGATGATTGTATCTTCAAGGAAGGGAAATAAAAGTTTTCTTTCACATTTGTCTTTCTTATTTAAATAACTAGGGAATTTTTTTTATTTTGGTAGCCAGATCCATAGTGCCCATTTATTAAACATCACATTTTAACAGAGATTGCAAAGCCCCTATGTTATTTTGTGGTCTGATCATAAGAAGTTTCTATGTTTAAGTCTGGCCTTCCAGTTTTAGTTACTGGTACGTGATTTGAAAATCCAAGTGTTGTGGCTCACATTCTATATAACAGAGATAAGCATAGATCTTTAAAAGCTATAGCAAGGGAGCACCCTAATTCTAGAAGGTTCTATTGATCTAAAGAAGTTTCAAGTATTGCTCTTGTAAAGGATTGTGTACTTGTCATCTAAGAACCAGACAACTAAATTCTATTAGGCTCATCCTCAGATATTTGACCGCAACCCATAAAAACTAGCTAATAAAGTGTGGAGGAGTTGTGACCTACACCAGTGATAGGATTACCCTTCTGGTACCCTAGAAATATATTTCTTGTAAGTATGATAAAAAAACCTTATCGAAAGTGTGAAAAATATGACTGAATGTTCAGATGCTGGGCTGCAAAGTGCTAAATCATGTTAATGATAGGAGATATACAAATCTCTCTTGGAGAGTTCAATTTTTTGACAATGCTTGCTTAGGATCTTGCCTTACAAAGGAGGGATGAACAAGGCCTTAATAGAGTCGATGGCTCCTATAACATACATAGGCATTTCTCAAGCCATGTTTCATGGAATTCTAGTGTTCCACATAATGTGGAGGTTCCATAACATTTTCTTGCCATCAGGTTTCCCCTCTGAAATATTAAATATGAAATGATCTATACATCAATACTATCGTACATAGTACATGGTGATTATATACACACATACAATGTATAGTGATTTTCTATTTTAAATGGTCCTAATTTCCTTTTTTGTGCTAAAATTCCCCCAAATCCATTTCTACTCTGGAGATATTCAATATTTCCAAGCTTCCCAGACAAGAATTAATTAATTTCTTCATTTCTCAAAGTGTCACATGACCAAATTAGTTCAAAAGACACTCACCTGAGTCATTTATAGTTCTAGGCTGAGATCTGTTCACCAGAACCAATTAACAAAAACAAAATTTATGTAGTGATTACTATGCACCAGACACTGTGTTAAGTGTTTTATAATTATTATTTCATTTTATCCCAAACAACCCTGGGAGGTAGGTTCTATTATTATCCCCACTTTCCAGATGAAAAAACTGAGGCAAATGGGTTAGATGATTGGCCCAGGGTCACATAGCTAGTCAGTGTCTGAGGTTGCATTTGAATTCAGGACTTCCTGACTCCAGTTCCAGCATTCTATCTACTTCATCACCTAACTGCTTCAATTTTAAAATGTAATATATTTCTTTTATTTTTTTCATACCTAGGAAGCTGAAGGCAGTTGACAGAGTCAGGATCTTCCAAATGGCCATTGTTTTTCATTCCAAAATCACTGCAGCTTCTAGCAAAATATTGCCAGTCCTCCCAGTCTGAGTCATCCAACTTTTTCCTTTGAATTCGGATTCCTGTTGGCTGTGGGCTAAAGAACTGAAGGACAATGTAAAAAACCTGTAAAGAAATAGTACATTTAATATTAAACTGAAATTTCTAAGTTTGATGCATCAGTAAACCAACTAAGTACATTATTTTCATCCATTATATCTCATTTCTAGTCAATGACATCATGTTTTTAGGAGCTATCAAGTCTGTTGGTTGCATGTGGTCCCTATCTTGGGTCAGTCAATAGACATTGATTAAGCACCTGCTTTGTACCCAGTACTGTGCTAAGGCCTTCAAAAAGAGAGGACCTTATTATAATCCAAAGAGAAACTCAACACAATAAATTCAATATTTGCAATCAAAGAATATTTTTTAAAAGGGTGGGGACATCAAAATGACCTTAATACAGGCCAGCTCCCTCATTTTCTAAATAAGGAATTTGAGAGCCCAAAAGATATTCAATAAACCACAAATTAGAGGAAGAACTGACAACTAAACTTCAGATATCTTAATCCCAAATCCAATGTTCTTTTCTCTTTTTTTTTGCAAGGCAATTGAGGTTAAGTGACTTGCCCAGGGTCATAATACCAGTAAGGTTCAAGTGTCCTGATTCCTGGGCCAGTTGTCTCCACTTCACCACCTACCTGCCCCCCTCCAATGTTCTTTCTACCAAATTAAGTACAAATACCATAAAAGTATATCTGCAGAGTAGTCTTTAAAGTGATCTTTTGGAATAAGCACTTAACTGAATTCATCCACTAGATCTTCAACCTGAATCAAACTCCCTTCAGCATTTCATAAATAATCAGAACTGAATCTACCACTAACTTGTTGAATGGCCTTGACCAAGTTTTTTTTGTCCTCTCCAATCCTCAGTTTCCTCATAGGTAAAATAAGTTGTTAAAAAGAAATGAGCATTAGGTATGGTGGAGATGTTTTGCAATTATAATCTACTCATGGTCTCCATTTTCCACAATCCTTTTTCACTGAGAGGTATTTTCAGAAACCTGAAATGAGATGGCATTACCTGAAACACACTCTGAGTGTGTGAGGAAGTTATGCAAGGGTAAAAAGGCAAATGTAGCACATGTGAGTCTGACATAGATGACAGAGATATAAACAATAGAATTATGGGTGGCAGAGTCATGGGTGACAGGAATGTGAGTAGGATGAGTGGATATAGGAGATAGAATAAAAGGAAATCCATCCTGCAAAGAAAGTGGCATCAACCTATCCATGTCAATCAGACTCTGGTATTCTATCTGAAATATAATAATGACTATGAGGGCCATGGCAAGAGCTTTCAGTTATTGTGGGGGGATTTTTTTCAGGCCCTGAGGAGTCAGTACTCCTTAAGTTAACAATTATAACTGATAGCATTTATATAGTACTCAAGGTTTGCAAAGCCCTTTATAAATATTTCATTTTATTCTTCCAACAGTGGGAGGTTTTAAGAATCCAGATTTTACAAATGAGGAAATTGAAGGAGGCAGCAGTTAAGTGACTTGCCCTGGTTCACACAGCTAATAAGTGCGTGAGATAGGATATGAACTCAGTCCTTTCTGATTCCAGGTGCAGTGTTCTATGAACTGAGCCCCCCTAACTGCTATACCAATGACACCTGCAGCATGGTAAAGAGGATGACTTTGGACTGAGTTACTCAGCAAACATTTTATCTCAATGTATCCCTACTATACTATACTCAAGATGCAGAGGAATTAAATCAGAAGTCAACTAGCACTCCTTGGAGGGCATGAAAAAGGGCAGTACTTTATGTGTGAGTAGTGCATTTACAAAACACTTGATTTAATTTATTGTTATTTACTTTGTTATTCTATTATAATTTACAGCTTTCTTGCCTTTGAATTCATGTCATTTGATCTGGTCTGAGATAGTGTGGCAGTGGTATGGTCTCAAGTCCTAATTCTGAATGCATGATGACCTATACAAGTATTCTGACCTTGGGTGTAATGAAGACAGGGTGCTACATAAGCTTAAAGCTTTCTATAAATATCAAGTATTCTTTTTACAATATAAGTTTTGAATATAAAACATTTCTAAAAATGAAGCCACTATATCCGTGCAGAACCTTTTAATTCACAAGTTTTATTCCCTATACTTTTTTTAATGAATCAAATGCCATTTGCCTCATTTAATTCCCAGATGCTATTGATACAAGCAAAAAAGTTCATCTAATTACCTGGTACTGTCCATTTTCCAAATCTATTGTAATTCCCACTCCATTTTCCAGTTCAGTCATGTTTTTAAATACATGAGAAATCCACGAAGTCCCAATATCATTATCATTGATGTAAGAAAGAGGATGAGCTTCAGAATTCAGCCTCAAAACTCTATCATCGATTGTGTCATCTGCATCATTAGGGAGGCAGTACCGCTGCACCAAAGGATGGACCCTCGGGTGGCTGACAGGGCAACGGCACTCTGTCTGGGTGTGCAAGTAGGGTAATTCCCCAGAGAAAACTTCCATAATGTCTCTATGGAGATGACAAGAAAGACAATCAGTCAAGGGCATGACAAAACAGTTCAACAAAGAATAAAACTTCAAAAAGCAGGTATAAAATAGGCTACTTTTCCTATAATAAAGGAATTGTTAGATATCAATTTTACTTTGATAATTTGCCATATATAAAAAGAAAGTAAAAATAGCTCTGGAGAATGAAGGCAGTACGAAAACATAGTATTCAGAACTAGTTCAACAACTGGTGACAAAAATGACAATTAACTAATTAATAGCAACCTGGAGGAAGGTCACCAGTGGCATTTCCAAATACAATTATCTTTGACTCTGTTCCATTCAATGTCGTCAGCAATTTTTATCAATGAAGCAACATGTCATAATTGAAAGAGCAGGAGAATCTGCACTCAGGAGAAACCTGGGTTCAAATCTTTACTCTAATACTTACAAATTTTATGAAGGCAGAAGTGAGCATGACTATAAAATGTACAAGTGCTGCAAAAGTGGAAAGAATAAGCTAATCTTTAGGTGGATCACTAGCCTACGCTTAATAGGACTATGAAGGAGGCATAACTTCCATGAAAAAGGAGAGGATGGTATCACTGCATTCTGCTTTTATCAGATCTCATCAAAAATATTTACTGTGTTTAGGTCTTAGGAAGGAAACTGACAAATAGGAAATGGTGCAAAGGAGAGCAACCACAAGTGAGTAGAGCTTTGAGATCATGTCAAATAAGGATCAGTTGAAGGAAGTGGGATTGTTTAGGCAGGAAAAGAGAAAACTTGGGGATGATATAATAGCTACAGTCAAGTTATGCAGGGATGAAGTGTGAAAAAGGAATGATTTATCCTGCTCTGCCTCAGGGCAGAACTGGAAAAATGGGAAATTCCAAAAAGGCAAGTTATAGGCTTGATATCATGGAAAACTTTTCTCTTGGAGGTCTTTAAGAGGGAAGTTGGATCACCACTTGTTGGGCATGTCATAATGATTTTGGGGGGAAATTGACTGAATTAGATTGCCATTCCCATTATAAAATGTTACTGATCCAGTGCTAACCTTTATACAGTGGTTTAAGATTTGCAAAGCATTTCACATATATCTCATCTGAGCCTCACAATAACTCTGTAAACTCGATGCTATTATTAGCCCCTTTTATAGATGAGGAAACTGAGACCAAGTAAGTATAAATGAGTTACATAGGATCACATAGCTAGTATGTGTTTGAGGCAAGATTTGAACCCTAGGTGTTCTGACTCCAGGTCCCCTCTATCCACTGCACCAATTAGCTGCCTAAATAATAGATTCAGTATTTGGTAATAAAAGTCACAATATTAATAATAAATGCTATTAAACTTAACTTCAAAAAAAAATTCAGTCAGTTGAAAAAGTACAGGATGGGGGAGATACAGTTGGACAACTGTCCTAGTGACAAATATTTACTGTACTAGGCCAGCAGGAAAGAAGGGAAACAAGCAATTATTAGGACTTATTTGATCTTTGCAATAACTGTGGGAGGTAGGTGCTATTTTGACCACCATTTTAAAGTTGAGGAAACTGAGACAGAGAGGATAAGTGACTTGCCCAGGGTCACACAGCTACAGACTAAGGCCAGTTATAAACTTAAGTGTTTCTTACTCTAGGTCTAGTGCTCTATCTCACCTAGCTTCCCCTCAAAATGAGTTACCCATCACTAAAAGTCTCTAAGTAGAATCTGATTAATCACCTGTGGTGATGTTGTAGAGAACATTCATGCTCAGATGTGGGTGAGACCTCTGAGAGTCCTCACCATTTGGAGCTTCTATATTTATTCTAAAGAGAAAACCTGCATTGTTAAAATTTCAGAAAGAAATCTCTTTCAACTGACAATGCTATTTCCTATCTAATCCCATCTATTTCCATGGTTTAGTTTGTGTAGTAAACATTCATCCAGAATAACTGGGCAAAAGAATTTTGAGTGTTGAATAAGAGTCATCATATATACTACCCATTGAACACCAAATGTTTTTATCCGAGTCATTAATAAAAATGTTGAGCGGAACAAGGCCTAGGACAAAGCCCTGAAGAAAATCACCAGGAACCAACTCCTAATCCATATAGCTTTCCTGTCTGTACTTCAGCATCTTGTGAATAAAGATACCATGAGAAACTTTGTCAAATATTTGATGAAAATTAGATAGATTTTGCATCTATATCACTCTGATGAACCAGTTTAGTATGACTTTCAAAAAAGAAGTTACGATATTAGTCTGTCCTGATGCCTCTCCAGGCTGCTCTAAGGATTTCATCTACCATACTCCAACTCTTCATTGTGTATCCTAAATACAATCTTGGAAACAATGCACCTGGTAGAAGTGTCCTCCCCACTACAGCCGCTTTTTCTCATTGGATGGCTCCTCCCACAACCTCCAAGTAAGGTGGGTGCACAGGTTAGCCAGGTCTTATTCTTCTCCAAGACTCTCTACCATACCCCACCCCACTGCCCAAAGCCAGGTATCTTCATCACTTCTCCCTCTCCCCACACCCACACTCAACCTTTTCAGTTTCCATTTATGTGCTATCTTCCTCCATCAGAATATAAACTCTCTGAAGGCAGGGTCTATTTTTCTGCATGTAGTTTGTAATGTTAATAGAACAGGAAGATCTTCCCCTCCCATTAATAACCCTAACACATGGAGCCTGTGGTCACATGGAGCCTGTGTCACATGGAGCTCAGACTGGGATGTGCTTACCCAAGGAGGAGAGAGAAACAGAGCAGGAGCAGAGAGTAAGAGTAGTCACAGCACAGAGAGAAAAGCAAGTGGTGAGTGGGTGGAGGGAGGAATTTGTCCAAGGGAACTTGTTTTTGTGGGGGGGTCTGACAGAAAGAAGATTTAAGGCTAGATTAGTGATAAGCACCCTGTTAAATCTTATCTCCTGGTATTCTAATTATATCCCAAATAATTAATTTATTAATTTTGCCTTTGAAGTTGAGAGTTTATTATATTTTGTGAATTTACCCTGGAAATACACAGACATATTCATAGAGACTGCTATGGGTATAGCATTGGTGTTCTGTAGCTGCATTCCAAGTATTCAGTACAGTGCCTAGCATACAGAAAATGCTTAGTGAATGTTTGTGACTGTTGACTGTTTATTCCTTTCATTTCTAAGTGCCCAAAAGCGATCCACATAAAAACTCATTCTAAATTTTTTTTTATGTCATCACTATAAAGCTAGTTATGGTCAGATCTGAACCTGGAATGAGCAAGTTCAAAGTTGACCTCAAAAACTTACTAATTGTGAGCCTCTAAACAAATCACATTCTTATTTGCCTCAGTTTCCTCATCTGTAAAATGGGGGTAATAATAGCACCTAGCTCCCAGGTTTGTTGCAAGGATTGAATGAAAGAATATATGTTCGAATTCTTTGTAAAACTTAAGGCATATGTAAAATGCTGGCTGTTATTGGCTACTTTCTCTTTTGAAAAAAATAAATTAAGACTTTTTTTTTCCAATTTATGGTCTTCTAGAGTCTCTTCTTCCATGATCCCTCAAAGACCAATCATATAATTATTCAATAATTTAAGATGTCCTGCCCTATTAGAGACCCAGATGGATCTGAACCAGAATAAATACACACCATAGCCAGAGGTTAAAATTGGAGCAGATGCACATAGAAAAAAGCCAAATTGTTGGTAGGAGCATGAACCAGAGTGAGGGCAGAAGAGTATGATATTGGGAGTTAACTAGATTCAAGAAATATAGAATGTCCATTTAGGTCTCCCATCACCCTGCCTAATGACAGTATTTATGACAAGAAAGCATGTTGGCCATATCCTCACTACCACCACCACCACCACCACCACCCCTCCCCAACCGCCCCCCACCCCCTGACAAAGCAGCACAGCTTCTAATTACTAGGGATGCTACAGTGGTCATCTGTCTGGATACTATCTTCTCAACTATGAGGGCCATCTATAGCTAAGGCTCAGAGAAATGAGCCATTTTGCTCAAGATGATACAGCTACTCATTGATAGAGTCAGAACTCAAACCCAAGCCTCTGACTGACTTCACTGCTCTTTCCACTGTACAACATCACATCTCAAACACATTCCTGACAAGAGAATAAATTCACAAGGTGAAAAAAACACACACAAAAAATGCAAAGTGGTCTACCTTCAGACCTTCTGCAGCAGATACCAGTTATAGGTATTAATCTAATCATGAATGGCTATAATTAAACATCAGCATACTGTGACTATTTCTACTCATTTAGAGTAATTGTTCTGACAATATTAATTTAGTAAGAGTTCATTCATTTCACTGATATAGTTTATTTATAATGCTAGCAATATAAAAAATACATGAGACAATTTCTGTATCAGGTATATAGATAGGTTCACTGGATCATTCATGAGAAGTAACAAATAAGTGACCTTTCATCCACACTTATTTCTGAATGACTTTTCACATGTGTCTGAAAGGAGCTGGGGCCAGGGCCACATGCCAATGTCTCTGCCTGTGATTCATCACTGCAGATCTTGGCACCCTGAGTTGCTCTCCTGGCCCTATATCCCATATATACTGCCAGGAGAGAAAGAGGGAAAAATACCAAGTATTTTTTTTTTTTTATCAAGAGTCCACATACCTGTCCTAAATAAGAATTAAGGATCATATGGAAGCAGAGGCCTCAACCTAATGTGATTTCCAATTTTCTCACATTGGTTAATTTTATTAACCAGATATTATAAAGAAGACAGATGCATTCTCCAATATGACACAGGGGGTTGGGGGGGAAGGGTGGAAACTGGACATGATACGTATTTCTTCCATTTGGTGATCATTTTTAATAAATCACATCATTTCCTTTAAATTACATTAATAGGTTTGCTCAACACCAAAGGGAACGAAAAGAGATCACATGGTTCATCACTTTCTCTCAAGAAAGAACTTCATCTGGATCATACATACTGAAAGGAGAATTATAGACCATATTTAGAAATTCAGACCAAGGTAGCCTACAATAAAGTTGAACAAGAAGGAAGAAAAAAGATCTTCCCTTTGAAATGTGTTCTGGCATCACACTACATTTAGAAAGACTTTGATAATTTTCAGTAATGAAAGGCTTTTGCTTAAACAGCCACTCTACAGTAAAAGTTTCTTGAGGGAAGGGACTTTCGGTATCCTCAACACTTAACAGAGTATCTGTCGCAGAGTAGGTACAGAACCAAGGCTGGTTAAATCAACCGAAGTATAAATGGAATCTAATGGAATGGAATTGCAATCATCTTCAGGTGATTCTCACACTTGGAAAGTTTAGCTCCAACACAGATAATTTTCACATGAATTATCAGAGATCTGCAATTGGTAAATAGTTCACTTTAACAATCCAGATCCCCACTGAAGCAATGGACAGCTAAATGATAGAGAGGATGGGAGCATTGGGCTTGGAGTCAGGAAGACTCATCTTTGTGAGTTCAAACCTGGCTTTAAACAGTCACAAGCTGTGTAGGCAAGTCACTTAACCTTATTTGCCTCAGTTCCTCATCTGTAAAATGAGCTGGAGAAGCAAATGGCAAACTACTCCAGTATCTTTGCCAAGAAAAGCCCAAAGACGATCATGAAGAGTTGGGTATAACTAAAAAGGCTGAACAACAGCAATACTGCAGCCATAGGAACTGATTTCATCTTGTTTTCTAGTCAATAGAATTAATAGGATGTACTCATCAAACATATATCACTTTATCATAGAAACATAAGACAAGAAGAAATATTAAAAAGGCAGTCAGGATATCCTTGAAGGGGCTTTAACTATACTTAGTCTGAAAAAAAAATCCATCCTTTTTTTACATTATTTTTGAGGATTATTTTTTTTATTCAACCTCAGGAAATTGTTCTTATAGTTAGCCTAAATTTTTTATTATTTATTTGGTAGAAATAATAAAATCAATTAATTCAATTTAACAGACACTTTTTAACCACCTATTTTGTATAAGATTGTGCTAGATGCTGAGAGGGAGAGAGAAAATATGTATTTATTAAGCAACTCCTGTGTGATAGGCACTGTTTAAAATGTTTTAGACTAGACAGCAGCCCCAGTGACAAATACTTATTGTTCTAGTTCACTAGGATTAAGCATTTATTAAACAGTGTCTCTGTGACAGGTGCTATGCTAAGTGCTTTACAAATATTTCATCTGATCCTCACAACAACCCTGAGAAGTGGTGGTATTCTTATCCCCATTTTACAATTAAGGAAACTGAAGTAGACAGGTAAGAGACTTGGTTAAGTAACTTGCCCTGGAGTTACAGAGCTAGTTTAAGTGTCTGAGGGAGAATTTGAACTCAGGTCTTCCTGACTCCAGGCCTAACCCTCTTATCCATGGCACTACCTCAATGCCCAGGTCAAGGATGCAAGGACAAAGCATCTCAGTCCTCAAGGAACCTATTTTCCACTGTGGAAGGGGCGGTAGGGAGTATTCCATCAAAAACTCGACCTTCTTTTAGCCTTTAGTGTTTCCTTGCAGATGTAAATGTCTTAAACATTCTCATCATTTCACATTCCTAATATGGAGAACAAGGTACTCAATGAAATGACTCTAAAAAGGAAATCTGGCAACTTCATAAAAAACCATTAGGAGTTATTTCACACAAACTATTCAAAGAACATTTCAATAGGCTATGCCAAATAGCTTGTTTCTAACGTGAGTTTTCCTAGAGAAAGTCCTTTGTCAAGTATTTGATCAATTGCATATTTTAAAGCGTTACCCAGTGGAGTAAGGTGGGGGAACAGTCACAGGCTAGAGCCCAGAGCAAACACAGTAAACATTAATTAAATGATGTTTGCAAGATACTGTAAAGATGAAAAATGCTATAATTTTCACTCCATTCTTATGCAAGTGAATTCAGCATTTATTCACACCCTTCTGGAGCTTTACAAGACTGTACCTGTTTACCTGTTTGGAAGAGCCACTTGGTATAATCGAAAATCTTGCATTCTTCCAATAAACTGCTCTGAACCTGCAGAAATACATATATTACAGATTATTCCATTCTAATATAGCAAGGTAGTGGGGGGAGGGGCATCGAACTGCAATATCTTGACAGAGATAATAGTGGGACATATTCATAATACACCTACCTTCTCACTATGTCCTCATCAGGTTCTTATGGACTTAAACATTCAGACTTAAATCTATGACTGAATAGTCATATTTGGGACTTCTTTGCAAGGACATTGATGGTCTTCTCTGTAAATAACGAAGTGTGGAAGGTTCCTTGCTAAGGTATTCACTGATATGTGACAGCCGTTGCATTTAGATCTAGAAGGGACTTTAGATATTAACAATTCCTTCATTTGACAGATGAAGGAGTGAGAAACTGACTTACCCAAAGTTAGTAGACAATAAGTAACAGTTGGGATTCCTCTAACTCAAAATATGACATGGCCTATCTCTAAGAAATACTCATAAGGGTTAAACAAGGAATATTCAAAAAAAAGTCTTCTTCCAAAAGCTGCTTGCCATAATTTTTATTTCATTGATATTTTTCCCTTCTCTACTCCAAGAACATTTGTTATTCCCCAAATTCTCCATATAAAGTGCATCCAGTTTAATCAATCAAGGTGGGTCCCTGAGAAATTCCTAACTGACGAGCAAGGGATAATTGTTATAGTTCAGTAGCCTGAAATAGCAAGGGAAAAGATTCACACTACAATTCCAGGGAGAAATGAGGAGAGTGAGGAGAGGAGAAGGGAGAAGAGAGGAGACAGGAGAGGAAAGAAGGGCAAGGAATGGGGAAAGAACCAGGGCAAGGTCACCATCAGGGAAGTAGGGCAACTAACAAATGGAAAAAAAAAAGGCAACAGTCTCCAATGGCACCAGTAAGGGAACCAGTCTCTCTCCCACTCTGAAGCTGCCAATAAAGCAGCACATAAAAGCAGAAGGAACCAACATTTATGGGTTAGTGTTTAGGTTGGCCTGTCCTATTGAAGTTTGAGAACTTTGTGCATTCAAAGGAGGGAGAAGAATATATATATGTGAGACTTTTTTGTGGGAAAGTAGTTGACCTGTGGGATATCACATACATTAATTGCTTACCCTGAACATAAATCTACATTTTTCTTCTCTGATGTTTTATGTATTGATGGAGATGCATACCAGACTGTTGGAAACTGCCCAAAGTCTTAGATGCAAAGCACACTGAAACACTGGGAAAAGATGACTATCACAAGGGCAGGGTCTATGACATCTTTGACATTCTTTCTGAACCCTTCTCTATTCACATGTCATTCATTAAGTGTTCAACATTTATGCAGCACCCACAGTTTATAGAATACTGCGCTAGGCCATGGAGTAGACATAAAATTCAAATGTTCCCTTAGGCATGTCTCCATAAGTCAGAGGTTATAGGGTTCTCTTACTGCTCATCCTTTGTTTTCAAAGAGGACCAATGAGAACACTGGATAATGTCTTAACTTTGGCATGAATTGGATTTGTGAAGCAGAGTTGCACAAAATAATCAACCTGATGCAATGGGGGAGAAACAAGGCAAATACTATATTGAGGGCAAAAGGAACTTTTGTTTGGCTTGTCAAGATTTTATTTTTCAGTGTAGAATCTTAAAAACAGAGAAAATCACAGGGCCCCTAAAGAAATCATCAAAGAGCAATAAGAAAGTTCATAGCTCCTAAATTTCCCATTAACATATCCAAGTCAGAAAAAAAATTCAAAAAATTGCAAAGTTTCCGCCAATATAAAATCTTAAAGATCCATTCTTTAATGAAGATGTTCTGCCTTTAAGACTAATAGCATAATAGAGTTGGAGGCAACATGGCCAAATAGAAGCCTAGACTCAAAGCCAGAAAGATTCTGCCTCAGACACAAAAGCTATGTGACTCTGTCAAAGACACAATTTTTTTACCCTCAGTTTCCTTATCTCCAAAATGGAGACATTAATATTTGCATTTTTTATTTTTCAGGGTCATTGTTCAAACTACAAAAACTACTTAAATGGAAGTTATTACTAGTAGGAACAATGAAAACTTGGATTATAACAATCTGATTGCTTATGTTTTGAATAGCCAAAATATCAAATCAAACAAAGCAAAAATGACAAAAAAAGTGATATGCTCAAAACACAGGTCAGTACTGAAGCATACTACCTGTGATTCATGACTTTGAATCATTACTATGGTGACCTAAAAGCTCTAGTACAGAAAATGGCACCCAGATCTCACCTGTATTGATCATAAAATAGAAACTCTCCTTACAGGGAATGCTGGAGTCCATTCCCCAGAAAATCGGAAATTGATCCCAATCATAGAAAATTATAGGTAGAAAAAGCCTCAGAGGTCATCTAGTCCAAGTCCTTCATTTTAGAGTTGAGGATATTATAATCCAGAGAGCCAAAGTCATTTACCCAAGGTCACGCAATTGGTGAATGGCAAAGCCAGACCTAAAAGCTAAATCTCCCGGTCATCACTCTAGTGATCTTTTCACTACACTATAGTCTGGTTGGAATCTATATCTTGAAATTTAACGAAGCAGCCTAGAGAAATTCCTCTAAAGTCCTTGATAAATGTTGAATCGTCTACTGAAGGACCAAGAATTATATTTTAGAAAGTGACCTACAAAAAAACCTCCAAGGACATGGGCATAAAGATGGACCTTACTCATTCTTATCCCAGCTACCAATTTTAATTTGAGTCAACAAGTGTTTGTTGGAACAATTATTCTTAGGAGATGCTTTCTTGAAAAGTGTTCCTATGGCAGAGAGGGCCCTAAATGATATGAACCAAACAATGAACAAACACAACTCAAGTCAGCAGGAAATCATTACTGACCATAGACTAAATAATGAGTTGAAGGAAGTAGAGCAATATAGCAGCCAGGTGCCACACCAGGTTTTGCTCAATGGGGAAAATCTGATTAAACAACCTAAGATATTATTCAGAATGAGAATTGGTTTGGAAAAGAGTCATTTTACCATGGAAAGTA
Source organism: Notamacropus eugenii (assembly GCF_028372415.1). NCBI lineage: Eukaryota > Metazoa > Chordata > Mammalia > Diprotodontia > Macropodidae > Notamacropus > Notamacropus eugenii. The sequence continues at coordinate 421,161,571 of NC_092873.1, read as the reverse complement.
GATAAACTCAGTGGCATCATAAGCCATATGAAGAATGAACTGGGACCATTTACTTGATTACAGGACCAAAACCATTAGGATTTTAAGATAAGTGTTCAGAGAAGATTGAAGATTGTGTTCCTACAATCAAGTTACAATTGTTGTCAATTTACTATCTATCAGTCCTTAGAATTATGGGGACAGGTCTTCATCTCTCTGCATCTACTGTGTTCTACTGGCACCTACGAGAACTACTCTGACCCAAAATATCATAGAGCAGTTAGGATGCCTATACTACTAGTCTGAATTTTATGAGCACCATTTTTTTTTCAATCGTTTCTCAATACTTCTGAATACTGAAACACTAAATTCGGGCCAAGCAATTCTCACACAATCAAGGGAACATAAGCGGGGGAAATGTTCCTAATCTCAGTAGTCACAATCTAGTTGGTGGAAATAAGATTTATATTAATAAAGAAATTAAAATAATATAATCAGGTGTCCCCTATACTGTATCAGAAATGAGAGGAGTGAGCTGCCAATGGAGGCTTCATGAAAGAAGTGAAACAAATTAGACTTTGAAGCAGAAAGGGGAGAGGAGATGTGTTTGAGAGTTGTCATCCATGTTAAGCCCTCTGTGACATCCTCCCAACTTCTCACAGATGTTTACTTTGTCAACTGACTCTTTTCTTTTTCTTCTTTAATCTCCTCCCCTATGATCTTATCTCTACACAAACATGCTTAAATTTCTTTATCTTAAAAAAAATGGATCTCAACCCAGCTACATATCAAGGTACTACATAGTTCTCTAGACCTACACATATGTTCCATATTTCTACCTATCTCTTTCTTTCCTTTCACCTAAGACCTTCTCTGAGTGGTCCATAATCTTGCCCTCTATTCCTATTTACTGATTATAGGATCATAGATTGAAAGCTGCAGAGGGCTTTAGAGGTTATTTAATCCAAACACTTTGTTTTACAAATGAGAAAACTGAGGTTCTGAGATGGTAAGTGATTTGATAAGTAGTAAGTGGCAGTCAGAATTCCAACTGATATCCCCTGATTCTAAATTCAGTACTCTTCACAGTTGCCTTACACTGTACCTTCTCCCTTGCAATATGGATTCTTCCCCAGTCATTCTATTAAAATTATTTCAAAGGCCAACAGGATTTCTCACTCCCCTTTTCCCCTCAGTAGCCTTTCTCAATCCTCTTTCTCTTCAACCTATTTGTAACATCTGACTTCATTAAGACCTCCTTCCTTCTTAAAATCCCTTTGTTTCTGTGGCTCTCTATATTTTAAGAAACATGTTGAGAAGCTGAAGTACAACTAAAGAATGACAACTAGGATTGGGAAAGGTCTTATGATCATAATATGTAAGGACTAGTCAAGGGAACTTGGGAAATTTAGACCGGAGAAGACAAGATTTCAAGGGAATATGAAAACTATCTTTCAAAAGCTGTCATATAGAAGTAGAAAAAAAGATTGTTTCCCACCATTCCAGGCACATAGTAAGGGCTTAATATTTGTTGCCTGACTAGCATCCCTGTTGACTTCAGAAGGCTGAATTAAAAACTATGGGTAGAAACTCTAAAAAGGTAGATTCAGACTCAAAGTAAGGAAAACCTCCCAACAATTAGAGCTAACCAAAATTAGAATGGACTGCCTACAGAAACAGTGTGTACTCCCTACTTAGTGGTTTGTAAGCAAAAGTTAAGCACTTTCTATCTCTCTGAGTATGGCTGCTCCCTTCACTGGTTACAATTCTTCTCTTCTCACACCTACTTCACCCCCACCCCCATCCCACCCCCACCATCATCCCCCTTACAACTCCCTATAACCTAAATCAAAATATTTCCCAAGGTTCTGTGTTGGGTCTTGTTCTTATCTCTATACCCTTTGTCCTAAAGAATTCTATCCATTCCCATAGCTTTTACTATTAACTCTAAGTAAAAGATTTCTAAATTTATTTCCCACCTCAACCTCTCTCCCAATCAAAGAGTCTCCCATTTCCAACTGCCTGCTTGTTATCTCTATCTAGATGCCCCACTGGCACCTTAAATTAAACATTTCTATCCTTGTTTCCTTCAAAGCCAAACTTACAATTTTCTTCTGTCATTTAGAGGAAGGATGGGATAGCAGTGTTCAATCATTTGAAGGGATACAAGCTGAGGAAAGGATTATACTCACTGTGTTTGGTACACACACATACACACACACATGCATGCATGCATACATATGTGTAAGGGGAGGGCATATACCCAAACATATGTGTGTATATCTGTGTATGTACACATGTATGTATGTATATATATACGAGTACATGCATACACACATGTGTGTGCATGTATATATAAAATCTCCCCACACTCATATATATTCCCTAACAACTGAAGTTGTTTAAAATTGGAATGGGCTACCTGAAAAGCAGTGTATTGGACCAAACTGAATGTCTTAAAGCAGAAGCTAGATGACTCCTAATTGGCTAAGTTGCTGTGTGCATTCCTTTCTGACACAGTTTAGAGTAGATAGCCACTGGGGCTCCTTCCAGTTCAAAATTCTGTGACTACCCAGACTGCTGATTAGTTTCTTAACTTCTCTACCAGCCTCCAGTCGCTTCTTTCTGTAATTAGTCACAAATATAGCTACCAAAATAATCTTATTAAAGTACTGATCACAGTTGCTGTTGCTTGACCTTTGTTCTCAGAGAAGACTATGACATCAGGAAGATGACACCATGACTTGCAAGTGAATTGGATTTAAGTGAGGGAGGGCTGTGCAAGGTCAACAGCCTCACTTTGTTGTCTAGAGACATCTAGACCCAGTGGCATGATACAGATCAGGACAAGTAGATTACAGTACCTCTAAGATGAAATACTTGCAGTGGATCTCCATTGCCTACTAAATGAAGTCCAAACTCCTTAGCCTGGTATTAGTGCATTCCATGATGTGATGCTCATCAGCTTTCCATACTAACTTTCCCTCCTTTCACATGCTCTGCAATACTCCAGCCAAAGTAGACAATTCATCATTCTTTAATTCAGCTCTATGCCTTTACTCATGTTGTTCTGTCTACCTGGAATGCCATTGATGCCACATTACCGCATGTTAAAATCCTGCTCACACTTCAAAGTTTAACTTAAGTATGGCTTCCTTCATGAAGCTCTTATTGAATCCTCTCTTTTGAAAACTCTGCCTCCTAACTCCCAAAGCACTATTATCTTTAAGCATTCCATCCCTGAAATGCACTTCACCTCTTGAAATTCCTGGTTTCCTTCCAAACTCAGAGAGCTACCTTAAACATGCAACTTTTCCTGAACCCCACCCTCCAAATGCTAGTGCTTTCTTTTGCAAAACTACCTCATATCCATTGTATAAATTCTGTGTATTTGTATATGGTGTCTCCCCTATTAAAGTGTCAGCTTTTTGAAGGCAGAGACTGATTTGTTCATTGTATCAACTTCCTGATGTCATGGTCCTCTTCAAGAATGAAGGACAAACAACTTAGCATGCTACCTGGCACATACTAAATGCTTAATAAATGCTTACTGATGGATTGTAGTATTTGTCTCATTTGCTTTGTCTTTTATTTTTTCTGTATGTCTTACATTCCCCCAATAGAACTGAGGACAGAAATCATATGTTTGAATCTCTCAGAGTGCTGCTTATTTGGTTGTTATTGTTTCAGGCAGCTAGATGACCCCAGGCATGGAGCCAGGAAGATCTAAGTTCAAAGCTGGCTTCAGACATTTATTAGCTATGTGACCCTGGGGAAGTCACTTAACTCTATTTGCCTCAGTTACCTCATCTATAAGATGAGCTGAAGAAGGAAAAGGCAAACCATTCCAGGATCTTTGACAAGAAAATCCCAAATGAGACCACAAAGAGTCAGACATGACTAAAACAACTCAACAACAATGTTTGAATTTCCCAGCATACTGCCTAGAAATAGACAGAGTACTGTATATAAGAAACATTAGGAAGACCAGTTTTGCTAGATATAGTGTACACGAAAGAGTATAATATGTAAGAATACTGGAAAGGTAAGATGGGGGTCATGTTGGAAGAACTTTAAATATGAAATGGAGCATTATATTTTAACCTAGGGGCAACCAATAGGGCATCATTAAAGTTGAAACAGGGAAGAGAAATGGTCAGATTTGAGCTTTAGAGAAATTATTTAGCAGCTATATAATCAACAGATTAGAGTGGGGAGAGATTTGAAGTGGGGAGACTGGTTAGAAGGGTTTTGCTGATGATGATGAAGATAAGGAATTTCTGAACCAGGGTAGTAGCTGTGTGAGAAAGGAAATGGTATGGACAAGAGATGTTGTGGAGGTAAAAAAGACTTGATAGTTGATTGGATATCAAATTTATATATCTAGCCCTGATGTCTTTTGACCTCTAGTTCAGCATGACTGTGTGGACATCTCTACTTGGATTATCTCAAATGACATGTCTAAAACAGGACTCCTCTTTCCCACAAATATATCTCTCTTCCAAATTCCTTATGTTGTTTTTGAGGACAGCATGATTATTTCACTTGCCCAACATGGCCACCCCAGTCGTTTTTCCTTATCTGATCTTTTGTCGAGTCTGGTCCATTTTCAGCCTGTTGTAGCTCTTGCATCCATCTCAGTTTCTAGACTGATACAACCACCACTCTGGTTCAGTCCCTCCTCACCTTTCACATGGATTTATAACAGCCTCCTCCTATTTTCAAGCTCTTTTCTCTGATCCATCATCCACACAACTACCAAAATAAACCTCCTAAAGCATAGGTCTAACCATGTCACTTCCATTCTCAAGAGCCTTCAATGGCTTCCTAAGTACAGATCTGATCAGTCCATTCTCTATTCAGTAAACTCTTGTGGCTCCCTATTGACGCCAAGATCAAACACAAGATCCTCTGTTTAGCATCAAAAGCTCTTTATAAATTAATCCTCTCATTCCCCACCTTTCTAGCCTTTCCACACCGTACTCCCTATCATACACTCTTTGATCCAGTGACACTGGTCTCTTTGCTATTCCATGAACACAATCCTCCATCCCTTGGCTCTGGGCATCTTCTCCCATGTCTGGAATGCTCTCCCTCCTCATCTCTGCTTCCTGGTTTCCCTAGCTTTCTTTAAATCCTAACTAAAATCCCATTTCCTACAGGTTACCTTTCTTATCCCCCCAATTCTAGTGCCTTCCCTTTCTTATTTACTATTTATCCTGTGTAGAACCTGATTGTATATATTTGTTGTCTCCACCATTAGATTATGAACTGTAAGAGGGCAGTGACTGTCTTCTGCTTTTCTTTGTGTCCCCAGTGCTTAGTTAGCACAGTGCTGACACAAAGTAAGCACTTAATAAATGATTATTGACTAATGAAGAAGGTTCAGGGAAATATAAGCTCAGTTTATTTATTTTTTAATTACATCAAAAGACTGTGTGAAAAATACAGGAGCATCAACAACAACAACAACAAAATCTTTGTTCTTGTTCATTTCAAGAATACCATCTTCCAGGTGTTAAGAATGATCTAAGAACTCACACGCAGAAATTCTAACCCTTGTCAGGCCCAGTTCCAGAAAATGGGGACTGAAGTGAGGTGCCTGCCTCATACCACAGCACAGTGGCTTCCCAGATAGAAAGGTGGGACACATCCTGATCAGAAGGGTGGGAGGAACTGGCCATAGGCCATCATCCGAGCTACCTCTGTATGAAACAGTGTAAGCATCGAGGCAGAGACAGCCGGTCCTGAATTGCATGAGAGCTCCCTTAATTCAGCTCACAGTGATCTCTCTTGCACAATTACCTCTCCTGAATGAAACCATCTTGGATATGGACAAAAGTATGGAGAGCAGTGACTTAATTTTTTGATTAAAAAAAAAGAATGATTTATAATAAGTCCATAGGAACATTCTGTACCTATCTCTTTTCTGATTAGAGAGGTGGCATGGAGCCTGGCTCATTAAGCAGAAGTAATGAGCCAGTCCCTGTGCCACCTCTAATTAGAGAAAAGATACAGTAGGTACAACTGTACTTATAAATTGATACAATAAAAATTAGAATTATTTTAAAATATCTTTTTTTCTACTATAGTCATTAGAGACCTAATATTGAAAATGAAAAAAATAAATAAAAATAAACTTTCCAAAGAAGCATTTTGCAACAAGGAATCAAGATTAAATTTTGCTTGATTCAGTTAAAAAAAAAAAAACCAACTTCATATAAAAGTCCATACTTCCTATACTGAAGAGCTAGTTCAACATTTAGTACACTGAAAGGATTAAGACTTAGTCATCCCAAGCAGTACAGAACAGACAAATCTTATTACCCACCCAACAAAAGTTTTGGGGGGAGCACTTTGGTGCACTATAACCCTTTAAAGTACCAGTGGAAACTAAATTTAGAAAAGACTGATATTATTTAATTTGTTATTGTAGTAGTAGGGTCTCTCCTTATGGGTTTGAGAAGGGGAGAGGAAGGGAAATCATGATCACATCAGCTCTGTCACTGTTCCTGGAAGGGGTGTGTCAATCTAATCCCCTATGGCCCAACTCACCATCCTTGTACAGTTCCACCCCTCCTCCCTATACTCCATTAAGTGTGTTGTCTCCCCATATTAGTTTCTTGAGAACCAGGACTTTGTTTGCCTTTGTTATTTATCTCTGTCCTCAGTACCTAACACAGTTAACACATAGTATTTGTTTAAAAGTGTTTTTTCATTGATTCACTCAGAACATGCTGATATAATGAGCTGTATGCAACAGACTGTTTTTTAATGATTGTGAAACAAAGGATCTAAAAAACAGCTCTTTTCTCTAGAAAAGAGAACTTAGAGTCAGTTCCCTCAAAACAAAGTGGCAAGCTGAGTGGAGCATAGGTCAAGCCAAGGAAAGCCATCCACTGTGGACTGGACACAAGATCTATCAGTTAATGAACAAGCTACCCAGAAGCCAGAAATAGGAACCTGATAGGAAGTCAGTCTACCAACAGGCATTTTTGAAGCCGTTGCTGGGTACCAGGCACTGTGCTGAGTTCTGGGCACACACAAAAAAAGGCAAGATCATCAAATGGCATGGGTTTTGTAAAGGGAGAAAAGAAAAATGCTAATAAACACGTAGAGGAAAGAAGGAGGCAAAACCTTATCGTCTCTTAGGGGTTACCTAGCCCTCTGAGAAAAGGTGGCCCTAAGCCATCAGGTAGAGAAATTAATTTCATAATAAAGAAACCATAGCACCATAAACTAGCACAGAGTGGATTTAAATACTAAAGAGTAATTGTTTCTCTTTTACCCAGGAACACTGAGGGTCTTCTCCTCTCAGTTTGATTTTTTTTTTTTTTTTTTGGATTAAAGGAGCCATCCCTTGAGCAACTACTTAAAGAAGCCTATTCATTAAATGGGTGTATCTCACTCAAAGAGAGAATGCTATAAGACCTTAGCCTGAAAGGGCCAGGATTTCACATTGCATCCTGGGCCATCTCCAGTCATCCTGATGAATATTAGGCCACTGGATCCAAACGGCTCCGGAGCAGAAAGTGAGGTTGGTGACCTTGCACAGCCCTCCCTTACTTAAATCAAAGTCACCTGCAAGTCATGTCATCATCTTGATGTCATGGTCCTCTTTGAGAATGAAGGACAAACACAACAATAAAGAAATATGGTGTGATAGAAAATTACTGGACTTGGAGTCAAGACACTCCAGAAAAATAATAACTACAGGTCTTGAACCTTTCCAAAGATCTTTTTATACACATCTCATTTGGTTCTTACAATGAATAACCCTGTGAAGTACGTACTAGAGGTATTATTCTTATTCTACAGATTAGGAAACTAAGATTCAGAGAGCTTAAGTGATTTGTCCATGGTCACAAAGCTCATTAGTATCAGAAGTGGGATCCAAATTTGATAGTCTAATATCTGATATTTTGGACCCCAAATTCAGGATTCTGTATACATTGTGATCATAGGGCAAGTCACTTAACCTGCCTATGCCTCAGTTTCTTTGAATATAAATTAAAGACAATACTCCTATTACTTAAATTACAGACTTGTTATGAAGAGAGCTATTTGGAAATCTTTCAGTCAAGGGCTCTTAACTTCAAATCTGTGTCATTTGTAAAAGGATCTTGCAATCTTAATAGGCCTTTATCAATGATAACTACTGGTATTATTTTTATTATCATATGTGTTATCAAATTACTGTTTTTACTCAGAGATAATAATTACAGTAATCATAACTGAGATCCAGGCATAGAAGTAGAGTGAACAATCACTTAAAACCAATTTTTTTAGAAAGGATGGGTTGAGATTTGCAATGTCAAACTCAGAAAATGGATCCCTGCTGGCTGCATGCTGACTTAGAAAACCACAAATTAACATTATTTTTGTTGTATTGCTATTTCTATTTATTTTGTTAATCATTTCCCAATTACATTTTAATCTGGTTCAGGCAGCACTAGGGAGTTTTGCTGACCTCAGCTGTGATACCTCTGGTCTAGTTCTCCAAAAAAGGGAAAAGTGGGAAGGAGATTTCTCCATACCAGAGCTCTCAAACTCCAAAAGGAGGCTGAAAAGGAAGGACCACTTGGGCCAAACCACCTGACATCCAAAAAGGATAATTCTTGCAGAAACCTGACGGGTATTTAAGCAAGGGTGTTCTGGAGCCCCCTCAAACTGGCTATGAAGAGTCAGTTCTTTAATTTTCAGTGTAAACACTTACATCTCAGAAATCAGCAAAAACAACAAATTGGAGCTTGTCTTATTATTTTGTTGATTGCCTAAATTTAGGAAAGTGACAGAGAAAATGTTAATAATGCAGATAAAACATATCTGTGCTGTGTACATTTTTTTTCCCCAAGGAGCCAGATGTTAACCATTTACCAATAGCTCATTTGCCTAAGCTTGCCCAAACCTAAGGACATACACAGTCACACTAAAAACTGAAATCAACCATTCATTTTTAAGTGATGTTCATGTCACACAAAAGGGAAAAGTTGATATTCCTGTATAATGGTTAAATATCTCAAATGTGACCAAATCAGCAAAACACCATCCAATTTCTCCTTAATATGCAAAATAATTTAATAATCACTATGGTTCACCATAAAACTAATAAGCCCTGCTCCTATCTGCTAAATCATGATAAACTTCATTTTAAGAAAGCTTTATAAGCAAAAATCCAAAATAGATGCTTATTTATATTACAAAAGTGTTCTCTTCACAAAAGCATTCATATATCAGAGTATGTTTAAGCACCCAGACTCACCGAGCCTTTAAAATAATGATTTGACTGACTTTTTTTCAAGAAAATATAGGTCAAATGAAAGCCAATAGCCCTCAAGTTCTGAAACTTACCATTTGAACTTTGTCCAATTCTCACAGCCCCAGGGGCAAGATCTGTAACTGGACCACTAAGAGTTTTTACATCAAAAGCCATGTGGTCATCTTCCAAACCATTGATGAAGAAACTGATTTTTGTGTGATGTACCTATAAAGAAATCATCACCATTAGTTATTTTTAATTTCTTAAAATAATAATTTAAGTTTAGAGACTAATTTAGTGATTTAGTCAATCACATTGCTAGTTCAATAAATCTAAAGTGTTGATGTATAATTTAGGTGAATAGACAGATGCTTTTCGGCAATACAGTCTTTGAAAATTCTGTTCATTTTCATATTTTTCCCATCACCAAGAAATTTAGAGATCAGATGGAAAAAGTCAGAAAAAAACAAAGTAGATTGGCTGGGAGAATGCATGAATTAGACAGTGTAATGGAAAAGGCATTGAACTAGGAGTCCAAAAGAGCCAAGTTCTAGTCCCGGAGCCATCACTTTACTATACATATATTATAAAAATATAGCATTTAGCCCTGAAAGAGACTTTAAGATGATCTAGTCCTAAGTGTACAGATTTTTTTTGAAAAAGAGGCCCTAAAAGGAAAAATTGGACAATTAATCAATTGGTAATCATTTATTAAGAATCTACTATATGCTCAGCAATGAGGATAGGAATGAGGGAAGCAAAGAAGGAAGGAAGGAAGGAAGGAAGGAAGGAAGGAAGGAAGGAAGGAAGGAAGGAAGGAAGGAAGGAGGAAGGAAGGAAGGGAGGAGGAAGGAAGGAAGGAGGAAGGAAGGAAGGAAGGAAGGAAGGAAGGAAGGAAGGAAGGAAGGAAGGAAGGAAGGAAGGAGGAAGGAAGGAAGAAGGAAGGAAGGAAGGAAGGAAGGAAGGAAGGAAGGAAGGAAGGAAGGAAGGAAGGAAGGAAGGAGGAAGGAAGGAAGGGAGGAGGAAGGAAGGAAGGAAGAAGGAAGGAAGGAAGGAAGGAAGGAAGGAAGGAAGGAAGGAAGGAGGAAGGAAGGAAGAAGGAAGGAAGGAAGGAAGGAAGGAAGGAAGGAAGGAAGGAAGGAAGGAAGGAGGAAGGAAGGAAGGAAGGAAGGAAGGAAGGGAGGGAGGGAGGGAGGGAGGGAGGAGGAAGGAAGGAAGGAAAGAAGGAAGGAAGGAAGGGAGGGAGGGAGAGAGGGAGGGAGGGAGGAGGAAGGAAGGAAGGAAGGAAGGAAGGAAGGAAGGAAGGAAGGAAGGAAGGAAGCAAGAAAGAAAGAGCTTGCACTCCAGGTGCTTATATTCTATTTGCCTCCCTGAAACTCTGTTTTTTTATCTATAAAATAGAAATGGCAATTTGCAAATCTTTCACTCAAGAGCTCTCAACCAGGCATTTGTGATATTTTTAAAAGTGCTTTGTAAACCCCAATACCCCGTATAAATACTACCTATTATTGGGTTTTTTAACAATTTATTTATTTTTTAGTTTTTAACATGCACTTCCACAAGATCTTGAATTTAAAATTTTTGCCCCCTCCCCCTCTTCCTCCTCACCAAGACAGTATGCAATCTGATATAGATTCTACTTATATATTCATATTAAACATATATTCACAATAATCATGATGCAAAGAAGAGTTAGAACTTAATGGGAGGAACCACAAGAAAGAAGAAACAAAATAAACAACAAAAGAAAATGAGAGCAAATAGTATGCTTCCATCTGCATTCAGACTCCAAAGTTCTTTCTCTGCATGTTGATAGCACTTTCCATCATGAGTCTTTTGAAGTTGTCTAAGATGTTTGCACCACTGAGAAGAGTTAAATCTATCAAAGTCAGTCATCACACAGTGTGGCTGTTACTGTGTACAATGTTCTCATGGTTCTGCTCATTTCACACAGCATCAGTTCATATAAGCCTTTCCACATTTTTAAATAACATATTGCAAGATGATGGTTCTTAATCCTCTCTGCTATCAACATCTGTTTTATGAGAGAGTTCATCCATTCACATTCATAGTTATGATTACTATTTGTGCTTTCTGTCTATCCTATCTCCCTCTCACACTTCCCTCCTTCCACCCCACTTGTGCTTTTCTTTCTCCTTTCTCCCTTTTTCCTCCTCACTAGAGTTTTGCTTTTGATCATCACCTCTCTCAGTCTGCCCTCCATTCTGTCAGCCCTTTCCTTTTTTCTTCCTCTTTTCCCTTATTACTTCTTCCCTCCCTTCTACCTATCCCCTCCCTTTTATTTCCCCTCTCCCCTCCTATTTCCTATAGGGTAAATTAGATTTCTATAGCTAACTGATTATATTATTCCCTCTGAGTCAAATCTGCTGAGAATAAAATTCAAATAATGCTCATCTCCCTCCCTTCTTTCCCTCTATGGTAATAGGTTTTTGTGTTTTTTCATGGGATGTAATTTACTATTGTCTCCCTCCCCCTTTCCTCTTCTCCCAGAACAATCCCTTTTTACCACTTAATTAGATGTTTTATCACCACATCAAAGTCAACTTATACCCACTCCTTGTATCTATGTATATCCCTTTCCATCATTGTAATAAAGATACAGTTCTCAAGAGTTACAAGTGTCATCTTTCCTTGTAGGAATGTAAGTAGTTTACCCTTATTAATAAAATGGTGGGTTTTTTTTCTTTTCTGTTTATCTTTTTATGCCTCTCTTCAGTCTTGTATTTGAAGATCAAATTTTCTGTTGAACTCTGAGCTTTTCCTTAGGAAGATTTGGAAGTGCCTTATTTCATTGAATGTTGATCTCCTCCTCTGAAAGATTATTCTCAATGTTTCTGGGTAGATGATCTTTGGTTATACTCCATGCTCCTTTGCCTCATGGAATATCATATTCCTTGCCCTCAAATATTTCAATGTAGAAGCTGCAAGGTCCTGGATAATTCTGACTGTGGTTCCATGATATTTAAATTGTTCCTTTCTGGTTGCTTGCAGTATTTTCTCTTTGACCTGGTAATTTTGAAATTTGTCTACAATATTCCTTGGCATTTTCAACTTGGGATCTCTTTCAGGAGGTGATTGGTGAATTCTTTCAATGATTATTTTATCTTCTGGTTCTAGGACCTCAGGGCAGCTTTCCTTGATGATTTCCTGAAAGATGCTGTTTGGGCTCTTTTTTTCATCATAGTTTTCAGATAGAACAATAATTTTTAAATTTTCTTTCCTGGATCTATTTTCCAGGTCAGTTGTTTTACCACTGAGGTATGCTATGTCTTCTTCTATGTTTTCATTCTTTTGTTTCCATCTGACTGATTCTTGGTATCTCATAGAGTCATTAACTCCCACTTGCCCAATTCTAATTAACAAATTGTTTTCTTCTATTAGATTGCAGATCTCCTTTTCCATTTGGCCAATTCTGCTTGAATTAGCTCTACAAGGAGATGATTTCTTCAGTGTACTTTTTTCTATTTGGCCAATTGTATTTTTAAGGACTTGTTTTCTACAGTCAATTTTTCTAAGCTATTGACAATCTCTTACATACCTTTCATTTCCTTTCTCAATTTTGCTTGTACCTTTTTTATTTAATTTTAAAATCCTTCTTGAACATTTCCAAAAATGTTTTTTGGTTTTGAGACCATTTCATATTCCCCTTTGAGGTTTTGGATGTAGGTATATTGACAATACTATCCTTTTCTGAATTTGTGCTTTGATCTTCCCTGTCCCCATAAAAAGAATTCATGTTCATTTTCCATTTCTGCTTTTTGCTCATGGTGTATGCCTATTTCCAGGCTTTAAAATTTGATCTCTCCTGCTAGAGTGCAGGGGGTACCAACCCAAGCATCTTGTGCTGGGATCCTGGGACTTGGTTGCTGGCTTTGTGCGCTGGGGCCTCAAGTTCTGGCAGTTGGAGGCTATAGGGGTCTACTAGCTTACCTGGTGCTTGGCTGGGGTCAGCAGCACCAGAGCTCTCAGGATGGGGGTAGACAGTCTGGCCTCTGGAGAATGCTTACTCACCTGGGATTCTTTAAAGCACTCAAAAGTTTGGCTTGTGGAGGATGTCTGCCAGGCTGGACTTATGCTGAAACACCAGGAGATTAGGCTGTTGAAGAACAGTAGCAGATGTGGTACTTTTCTGATAGTTCCCCTGTCTATACTGAGGCACCCAAGGGGTCCTGGTGTTGGTGCTTGCCTGCTCCACCACCATGGGGCTCAGGATATCCCCCTGGTTTGCTGAGCTGGGGCTTGCTGCTGGTTTGCTGGAATGCTTCCCATCCTGTACTGCTCCTCCTCTCCCAGAGTGAGAGAGCCTAAGCTTCCTAGGCTACAAGTCTGTTGCACCCCAACTTTCAGCTAACTTAGCTGTTCTAGCATTTTCCCTGGTGTGATATTTCCTGAGCTTTCAGAATTCAATAAGGGAGGGTGAAAGCAACTTCTTATTCCATCTTGGCTACCAGAAGTCCCCCTATTATTATTTTTAATTAAATGTGTTATCAAATTATTGTTTATATTCACAGACAATAATTAGAATGATCATAATTGTGTTAAAGTATCGAAGTAGGTTGAGTAATTCAGTCTAATACAACAAACATTTATCAAGTGCCTACTCTGTGCCAGGCACTGTGATATGCACTAGCAATACAATTAATACAAAGACAGTCCTTGCCTTCAAGGAGCTTACAATCTAAACAGGGAAGACAACAAGCATCAAGAATCAGGACAGCGTGGGGGGAGGAGATGGGATTGGGGCATACCAGGGATCATCTCATCCCATGGAGTTGGAAAATCAGGTGAGGCAGCAGATTCAGAGTGGAGTGAGCCATCACTTAAAATCTATTCCTATAGAAAAGAGAAGTTTAGATCAATGGTGTCAAACTCAAATAGAAATGGAAGCCTGTGGCCCCATAGAGACTCTGAAACCACAAATTAGCATTATGTGTGTTGTATTTTATGCTACCATATATAGTAAGGGAGCCTGGTTGAATATGTAACTATAGAATATATTAAAAAATCAATAGAAGGAATTGGGGGGAGTGGAACACTCAACAAAAATGAAGAATTTTGGAAGAGTAGTGGGTTAGAGGAGAAAGATAATGAATCCTACTGATATGGTGGGTTCAATGTGTTGGTGATTGTTGTGTTCATCCTTCGTTGCCAAAGAAGACCATACCATCAGAGAAATGATGACAAGACTTGAAATTGACATTGTTTTGAGTGAGGGAGGGCTGGGCAGGTCACCAGCCTCACTTCTCCTCCAGAGTTGTCTGAATCCAGAGACCTGATATTCACCAGGATGACTGGAGATGGACCAGGATGCATTGGGAGACCTTGTGATAAGTTTGAAGTATCCACTAGGTAGTTGGTGATGTAGGCCTAGAGTTCAGGGAAGACACTAGGGTATGGGAGTGATCTTCATGGAGATGAGAATGCATACAAATAGGAACTAATAAGATTCCCAAGTGAGAGTGTTGAGAGAGGAGAAGACTGCCCAGGACAGAGCCAAAACAGATAGTTAGGGACCACCGTATTAAAGAATAGCCAGCAAAAATCACACAAGTAATAAGCAACAAAGAAGAAATTCCCTTGTAGGTTTTTAGATTCCAAATCCAGTGCTTATGTTAGATCTCAATTGTACTTAAAAACTTTCTGTTTCCATTTCCTCAGCTATAAAATGCAGATCAGATTAGCTGCTCAGGCTATTTCACAAGGTTGCTGCAAGGAAAAAGTAAAAGAGTGTACAGTTGGGAAATTGTGAAAACTATACATCAGTATATGTAAGGTTGTAGCATTAATAGGAGAAGCCATTAAAATAAATTGCTCATTGGCATTATTTACATTTAGGTACATCTTATTACTTCTAATAAATTATAATATTCTTGAGGGCAGAACCATGCCTTAATTATCTTTGCACCAGTATGCATTGCATAGTCTTTAATAAATGCTTCAATAATTGAAGAGCTTTCATCACTACCTGAATTTATAAAATACTGGAAGGATCTCTGAATTCATCTGAGTTTAGAACTCCCTCTGTTCCTAAAAATCTCAACCCATCTTGATAAATTTACTTGATAAATCATAGGAAGAAATGAGAGGCCATCTAGACCAACCCTTCATTTGACAGATAGGGAAACCGAGGGCCATGTTAAGGAACTTGATGAAGTCACACGAAGTAGCTGAAACCCAAGTCCTCAGAGTCAGTTCTCTGAGGCTTATAGAAGTTAAAAGTCTTAGTGCAGGTGAAGGTAGAATGTGAGAATTGGTATCAGTGATTCCTGACTCCAAAGTATTCCTCATCAGGTATTCCTGATCATTCCTCATCAGGTATTTTTTTCTACTATACTATTCTGCTTTAGTAGGTGGCAAAGGGAATAGAGGGCTGGGCCTGGAATCAGGAAGACCGGAGTTTAAATTTGTACTTTAGACACTAGCTGTGTGACTCTGAGCAAGTCACTTAACCCTGTTTGCCTCAGTTTCCTCATTTGTAAAATGAGCTGGAGAAGGAAATGGCAAACCACTCCAGTATCTTTGCCAAAATAACCCAAATGGGGTCCAGAGTAGACACAACTGAACAACATTTTTTTTAAATAATTAGATGCTATGCACTGATACCTTAACTTAGTGAGAACATCTCGATTGACTAAATCAACAAACCAAAGTTTTTAGGTTAAAATAAAAGCATTGGATTCAATGAAGTAACGTTGCACACAAAGCACATTCAGATTGGTTGAAGAGATTTGGTAACATCCTCTGGGGTTTATACAAAACCAGGAAGATAGTTTGGAACTGAGCCTTCAAGAGCAGAGAATCATTCCATTCAAAATGAGTCATCAGTGAATGAGAGAGCCTGAGAAGGCTCCTTGCCGTTATGTAGAGGTAAGAGGAGGACCTTACGAATTTTGGTGGCTGGTGGATTTGGACTTTTTCATTGGCATTGTATCAGCATCCCCCCATGTCCCCAGGAGAGGAGAGGCTGGCAGCACTGTCTGTATCAGGATCTAAGAACAAACTCGTGTCGTGTTTGTCCTTCATTGCCAAAGAAGACCATGCCATCGGAGAAATGATGACATGACTTGCATTTGACTTTGTTTTGAGTGAAGGAGGACTGTGCAGGTCACCGGTCTCACTTCTCTAGAGTCATCTGAATCCAGTGACCTGATATTCCTCAGAATGACTGGGGATGGCCCAGGGTGCACTGGGAGAAGAACAAGCTAGACTTTGAGGAAAGAGCTTTAAGACTCTAAACGGACCCCAGCAAATAATAATAACCTGATTGGAGAATACCAAATGCATATCAGTCCATGTAAGTGAGTCAAATAAATATCTCTAAAAAAGCAGTGTAGTATAATGAATAGGGAGCCAGTAACACCTAGTTTCAAGTCTTGCCTTGGGGATAGTGGCTTTGTAATTCTGGGAACCTAATAGTTGTCAATCTACCTTGGAATTTCCACACCAGGAAGTTCCCTAAATAAGTTAATCCAGACCAAAAATGAAACAAAACTCTTGAAAGGTTAACCTTTGTTCTGTTTATCTCCAGCAGGTTACTGAAAGCTCTATCTGTATCTTTCTCTTTCTCTCTCATCTATCAGGACCTCTGATTTCAGTGTAGAAATTTCCTTCAATGAGGATCACAGTAATAATAATGGCCAGGAAAATTTAGGTAACACTTAGTGTGTGCAAAACACTTTCCATATGTTAAATCATTGATCCTTACAATTACATGCTAATATTAACCTCATTTTACAGATGAGGAAACAGACACTGAAATTAAGTTACTTGCCCAGTTAGTAAGTAAGTGTCTGAGGTTCAATTCAAACAATTCAATTCAAACTTTCCCAACTCCAAATTTCTAGTGATGAGGCTCTTAGAGACTTGCCTGTGGCCCTGAGAAGTTTAGTGATTTATTTATACTCACATAGCTAATGTGTTCCAGAGGTGAGACCTTAACCCAAGTCCTCTTCATTCCAAGGCTGGGTCTCTATTTCCTATATTATGCTACCTCTGGATGTGTCTTTAATAGCAGTGTGTGTGTGTGTGTGTGTGTGTGTGTGTGTGTGTGTGTGTGTGTGTGTGTGTGTGTGTGTGTGTGTGTGTGTGTCTTTTACATTTCTAGTAACCAAGCAAATTAGCTGCATTGAATGAGGGAGAAAAGACAAATTAGAGTGCCTTTGGGCAATGACTATAAGTACCTTCTATGTGCAAAGTGAATGAAAAGAAAAAAAAAGTCAGTTCTGTAATAATTTGCCTTTAATTTCTAGTTAATTTGGTTGAAAAATCCTCCCAATAAAGTTCTTAGGTCTAATGTACACAAAACACCCAAATGATTTGTTGAATTTTTTAGCCAAACTGGCTAACTATTTTAACGTAATATAGACACAGATTTGGTCTGTACAGCTCTCCTATGGAACTAAATCTTCTTGACTGATATGTGAATAGAAATCACAGTGTCCCTATGAACAAAGGGTCTGAAGGGGGCAAACAAAGGCTTCAGAGATAATGTAATATCAGACAATTGCAAGGTTTAACCCTGAAGATTTGATTTTAGAAAATCAAACATGAGCAACCTAGATACTTCCCCACTATTCCTAAAGCTTTGCCAAATTGATTAACAGAAACAGCTAATTATTTGTCTATAAGATCATGATTTGGATGATTATAAGAGTCTCTTCCCCTTAAGAAAAAAAAATTAGACTTAGAATCATAATTACTGGCAACAACAGCTTTCACCAGAGTTATCCAATGTGGCTTTTTAGTCCAAATGAACCTCTTTCATTTTCACCACTTTCTTTCTGTAAATATCAGTGACCCAAACACTAGATCTTATTTAATTCTCAAAAAAAAAAAAAAAACAACCCAATCCTTTCACATACATGAAGTTGCATGAGGGGGGACAGTTATACTGCCTTTTTTGCATCCCATTTTTTACAGCCTGTTACTGTCATTTGGTGTTTGACTGTTATCATTATAAAAGATACAGGCTTTTCCACTTTGTTATTTGTAGCATTATCTCATGTTTTACAACATCTTTGTACAACATGCAGGCACATGAAATATAACTAGTGAAAAGTTCTCGCTGGTATTAATGCATAAAAAAGAATGTGGCTCCATCTCTACTGTCTTTGCCCAGCCAAAAGCTGATGAACAGCCAATTTTCCTTTATCACATTAGCACAGCCATGAGGGAAACACATTTGTTCTAGTCAGCTACACTAAAGATACTATTACCAATCTAACATATACATGTTTTATATCAGCAGTATTCTCCGAGTATGAGAGAGCCAACAATATATTAACACTACCATGACAGTTTATTTAAGAAAAGAAAATTGTCTCTGTAGAGGGACAGAAGTTAGAAATGTATGGCGGAAAGCTCAGTGTCACTGGTCTAATAAAGGTAATAATTCTTGGGCTTTCTTTATAGCAGGTAACACGCCTGTGACAGTTCTGTCATATCATTCAAATAAAAATGTTGTCTTTTACAAGTTTAAGTGCACCTTTATTTTGAGTCAGATAGAAAGCATGTTTTTGATTTTCTTCCTCCACTGTATTATGTCCCTAGTCAAGAGTTCAGGACCCTTTTTTCTTTTTATCAACTTACCACAAATTTGCTTACTAAAAGAATTTGGTGTCATGTGTACCGAGTTTTAGGAAGATAAGGTATGTTTGCTTTTTTCTAACTTTAAAAAAAGAAAGATGACTAATGATGATCTTATGACTTTTTTTCTTCCATTGCTGCTGCCCCCTCTCAAATCTCTTTATATAAATAAGATAAAAATTGGTTTGGATTTTTGCAACACATTTCATGCTTTAAGTATCTCTGGACCACTTTACAATTCTGATCGGGGTGTACTGCTCGACAAATAGCTAAGGCTAAGGTGGCAGTTCTGCTTCTGGCAATAGCTCATTCTGATGATCCCCTTGCCAGATATCAAAGGGAATAGGAATATGCAAGATAGAGTTTCTGATTTGTTAGAGAAAAAGAACTCTCCACCTATCTCTTTCATTTCACTAGGTTAGGGTTTGAGACAGGTGTGGAAAAATGTGGATGGTGTATCTTAAATGCATGATTAGGTAGGACCAGTAACAGTATTGAAGAAGTCCTTAAATCCCAATTTAAGGAGTATGAAGATACTTTGGAAAGAAGAGGTACAATGTCAGGTCATTCTCTAGTCTTCATTCTGTTGGCTTCTCATTTTCAATTTGCCATCATTTTGATTGGGTCACCTTTAGGTCTCTATAATGGACACTATTGATCCCTTCTAGTTCAAAAGCATGCTACAGAGGAGAAATATGCTTCCTTATACCACACTCCCACAGTCTCTTCTGCTTAAGCAAGAGTCATAGGAGAACAACGTAGACCTCAGGAGAGAAATATAATCAAATCTATTTTGAAGGAAATGTTGCAATGCCCCAGTGGAGATAAGTTGTGGTCTAGAAACTTACCAAAGCTCTGTTCCTAATCATTCAAATTCAGTTGTCTTTCATCACCCTATAGGCAGTGCAGGCTTAAAGGTTGAACCATAAAGAAAAGGCCATTACATAGACTGGCTACATTCTTGGAGGGAGAGTAATGTTCCCACAGGAGCAGCGAGCTGGCATAGTAGATAGAGGACTGGGCTTGGGACCAGGAAGACTCATCTTTCCAAGCTCAAATATGGCCTCAGACATGAGCAGTGAGACTCTGAGCAAGTCACTTAAACCTGTTTCCCTCAGTTCCCGCATCTGTAAAATGAGCTGGAAAAGGAAATGGCAAACCATTCTAGCACTGTTGCCAAAAAAAATCCAAAATGGAGTCATGAAGAGTCAGGTACAACTGAAACAACTGTATACCAAATATCATTCTAGGTACTGTGGGTCATACCTGGGTGGAAAGGTCCTGATATTTGCCCTTGAGGGTTATGTAAATCTAACGGATGAGACATTTATTCAGACATCCAACAAATCTCTATTAAGCATCTATTGTTTACAAAGCATTCCACTATTCCCTGGAAGAAAGAAAAAGCTTAGGTAAGATAAGGCCCTATGTCACAGAATCTAGAGGACAGTGGAAGATTCAAAGACAGTCAAGCCGTAAGTGTTTATAGACTCATACATTACATACATCTGTGTATATATTTATTTATGTACGTATATATAACCAGGTCCAGAATGGTAATTCCCCTTGTCGTTTCCTCTACCTCATAAAGGATGAAATTTTCATAAAGGCAAGTCATAAATTTATTGACTGCTCTGTTTTTTCAGGCAGCTAGCTGGCTTACTAGAAGGAGTCCTAGGTCTATGGTCAAAAAGACCAGAGTTCACATCTGACCTCAGTCACTTACTAGCTGCGTGACCCTGGGCAAGTCATTTAACCTCTGTTTGCCTCCTCAACTGTAAAATGGGGATAATAACTGCACCTAGCTCACAGGGTTGTTATGAAGTTCAGATAAGATATTTGTAAAGAGCTTAGTATGGTGCCTGGCACATAGCCTCCCCCACTTACTGTCTTTAGCAAGTCACATAACCTTTAAAGGTCTCAGTTTGCTCACATAGTTGATCACTCTAAGATCCAGTGACTCTAGCAAGTCTTAGTTCTCTTTGCACAAGATTTTCCTTCGATATTGCTCTTCTCCATGCCTGAAATTCTCTCCCTCCTTACCTCTGCCCTCTGTATTCCCTGGCTTTCTTCAAGTATAAGTAAAAATCCCATCTTCTGCATGAAACCTTTTCTACTCCTCATTAATGTTAATGCCTTCCCTCTAAGACTTGTACATAGCTGTTTGTCTCTCCCATTAGATTATGAGCTCCTTGAGGACAGGGAGTATCTTTGCCTGTTTTTGTATCCTGAGCACTTAGCACACTGCCTGGCACATGAGGTTGTTGTTCAGCTGTCTGACTCTTTCTGACCTCGTTTGGGGTCAAATTTGAACTCAAGGAGATAGTCTTCCTGACCCCAGCACTGTCCCTCTATCCACTGCACCGCCTAGCTGCCCAGCTGGCACATAGTAGGCACTTAATTTTTTGTTGACTTGATTTTGACTCATCTATAAAATAAAGGAGTTGGACTTGACAGTCTCTAAGAACCTTTCTACTTTTAAATCTATGATCCCTTGCTCATAACTCCTTTATCTTTCCCCCATTTTCCTTACAATTGCTTTAGAATAATCCTTTTTAATCTTTATCCAAATCCCCTCCTCTTTCTTCTCTTCCATTTAAAAAGTATGGAGTCAGATAGAACACTCACAGATCTCAGACAAAGAGTAAAGAAAGGATGAAAATGATGGATGTTGAATCCTCCCTTACACTCTCAGGAAGCAAGCCAAGGGGCTGGTAAGAGATGTGAACTCACTACTGACCCAAAGTCAGAAGTGCTATCACTCAAATACTTGACATGTGCATGGATATATAGGAAATCATTTCTGCATACCATCCAGCACTCAAACTTCCTGCCAATATTCAGTAGATGTCTTTAAGATTCTGAGCAGCTGCCTTAAGTAGAAACTAAGTCTTGCCATACAAACAAAGCTGAGTTAAAACTTCCATTTTTACTATGCATGAATTACCTCTGATAAAACCTTGAACAAAAGAAGAAGATGGGATACTGTCTTTATATTCCATTAAATAATAAATGGCTTATATCTAAGTTTTATATACTTAAAAGAAATACATGATTTACCATAAGTACTTATCATCCAGCCATTCTATGTCTTATTAGATTTTTTTTTCAGCTCCAATACCCAGTACTGAAAAAAACTTATTAAAACATTTCTGATAAACTAAACGAAGGGAAAAAATTTCAGGCCAAAGGAAGACTATGCATCACTTTAACCTCTCACAGCAAAGTATCATGCAGTGCGTTTTGAATTGTCTTATTCTTTAAAAAAAAAAAAAATTCTGGAACTGAAAGAAAGGTCTTCACAATGACCCTTCCTTGAAGGGTTTGCTCTATGCCCTAAGGCATGCAAGATAATAACGGTATGAGTAGTTACTGTTCATCCAGTGAGGGAGTGACATGCCCTTTTACTTTGGTTGAAAAAATGGTACTAGCAAATATTTATTCTTTAGAAGGTTGGAAGTCTGTCAGCCCAGGAAACTATAAGTATCACTTTATTTATCCATCAAATAAGGAACACACAGCTAACATCTTCCTTTTCCTAATCCCCACAAGACTTTGAATCTGAGTGAGATGTTGCCACTTTCCTAGACCAAGAAAAAATGAATTACTTTTATAACCATTTTAGTATTTCATATCAAGAGGTTTCCTTCCAACTATCAGGTCAGAAATGAGCATTGATTTGAAAGTGGCCCTTTCAGGTTACCTTCATCTTCTCTGGATATATCTGATATGTACTGAGTTATTTCTATGTTATCTCCCATTAGAATGTGAGTTCCTTAAGAGCAGCATTTTACCTTTCTTTATATTCCAAGGGTTTAGCACAATATCTGGAACAGAGTGAGAATTTAATAAATGTTTGCTGACTGATTGATAAAACTAACCTTTAAACACTGTGTCATATTTCTCATCGTATTGCATATTTATTTAGCCCCAATTTTCCCGTCATATTAATTAATATTTATTCCCATCTCATGTTAATTAATAATTATTCTATGTCTGCTATGTTCCAGGCACAGCACTGAGTAGAAAGAAAGGCAAATGATAATTCCTGCTCTCAAGAAGCTCACAGTCTAATAAGGAAGGCAACAATTATGTACAAACAAGCTACATAACGGATAAATTGGAAATAATCAATACAGGGAAGGCATTAAAATTAAGGGGGATCAGGAAAGGCTTCACATAGAAGGTGAAATTTTAGCTGGGACTAGAAGAAAGCAAGAAGGAAGAGAATTTCAGGCATGGGGGATATCCAGTGAAAATGCCCAGAGTTGGTAGATGGGATATCTTGTGTGAAGAAAAAGCAAGGAAGGCAGTGTTACTAGATTGCAGAGTGTGTAGAGAGGAGTAAGGAATTAGAAGACCAGAAAGAGGTCAGATTATTAAGGGCTTTAAA
Organism: Notamacropus eugenii; assembly: GCF_028372415.1. Lineage (NCBI taxonomy): Eukaryota > Metazoa > Chordata > Mammalia > Diprotodontia > Macropodidae > Notamacropus > Notamacropus eugenii. The sequence continues at coordinate 421,138,334 of NC_092873.1, read as the reverse complement.
AGCCAAACAGAGAATTTTATATTTGATCCTAAAGGCAATAAGCAACCACTGGAGTTATTGAAAAGTGGAGACATGATATGGTCAGACCTGCACTTTGGGAAGGTCATTTTGACAGCCAAATGGACAGTGGACTGCAGTGGGGAGAAAAATTTGTAACAAGAAGACCAGCGATCATACTACTGCAGTACTCCAGACCAAGATAGTGAGTGTTAGAGCGAAGGAGGTATATTAGAGGCATGTGACAAAGATTAGTAAGCCTTGGCAAGACATCTGATATGAGGGGTTACAGAGAATGAGAAGTCAAGGACAACTTTTAGGTTGTGAGTATAGGCGATGAGGCTTTCCTCATGGGGAACACCAAGTGGTCATAAAATACCACTTACATGGTAAGTGGGATATGAGTAAAACAATTATTCTTCCTTCTGACTCAGGCTAATTTTACTACATCTAAGAGTTTGCCACATGCCAAAATGGTGTGCTTCAGGGCAAAACAAAGGAGAACTGGAACGAGCGTAGAAATTTGTCTTTGCTTTCCAGAAAAGTAATAGGTTTGATGACCCTTTGATTATCTTAATTGAAGAGCCAGAATTTATAAAGCCCTTTAGGGTTTGCAAAGCCTTTTACAAATATTATATTCATTTGATCTTCACAACCCTGGGAGGTGGGTGATATTATTATCCCCATTCAACAGATGAGGAGACAGGGGTTAAGTAATGTGACCAGGGTCAGATAGCTAATAAATGCTTAAGGATAGATTTGAATTCAGGTCTTTCTGACTGTAGGTTCAGGACTCTATGCGCTCTGTCACCTAGCTCTCTAATTGGAAGAACAAGTCACAAATCACTGGTGATAACAATAGAGAAAGTGGTATCAAACTGATGGAAATTTATACTACAAACACAGACAACTGGTTACATGATGGAACAAAGCACTTTCCAGATGATGTTACAACAAATTACAGAGTTTAACCCATTATCTTTTATTTGCTACTTAACTGTACAGTTCATGTTGCCCATAATGTTCTCTTCAACCCCCTTAAAAAGCATTCTTTATACATTCTCTTGCAAAAGCAGTGACCATTCATGTAAGTGCCATGAAAGTAACTAATGTTATTTAAATATTGAGTAAATTGCTATTCATTGGTTCAAAGGGAGGTCCTGATCTTCATGACGAGTGAAGACTTAAGGGTAGAGTCTGTGCTTAGACTGTACTGAGAATGGACTTCACATACTCAAGGTGCAGGAGCAACTGACTTAGTATTGATGGTAGTCATAAAGAAGCACATGACAGGAGTAGCTATATACTTACATTGTGGTCAAAGAGCAGAGACCCCCAAAAATGGACTTTCCCAGCTTTGGAGATTACCTCAAATAATCCCAAGTACAAGAGTGCCCAAATTTGAGAGTTGAAACATGAACCTACTATGTAGGGACATGACTTGCACTTCTTATTCCACAATAGTATTCCGTTACATTTATATACCATAACTTGTTCAGCCATTTCCCAATTGTTGGACATCCCTTCAGCTTCCAGCTCTTTGGCACCTCAGGAAATGCCATAAAATTCTATAAATGCAGCCACGTCTCTTTCCCAGTTTTGTAAGTTCCTCATGGGTTGAGATCTTTCCCACAGAAAATTTCTGAATTTAACTATTATTAGCCCACTGAGAAACTGCTGGTTCAGTGACAGTACTATAGGTTTCACTTTGGTCTGGGTTTCATGCCTTGGTTATTCCTCTGCAGGTGTCAGATTGGCTAAAAGCTTCAAAGTCTCAGTTCCCTTGCTCTACTCCTGGGGTCTGAGCCCTGCTTCTGGGGCTTGGTTCTGAACTCTCTCCTTTCTCACTATAGAGGCTAGGGCCTGTGACGTCTCCTCACCTTTGGATGTAAATCTCTTCCCCAGTCTGCCCTGGATCTGTTACCTGGAGCTGAATAATGGGTGATAGAGCTTCCAATTAACACCTATTCCTGTACCTTGACCAAGGTCAAACTTGATATAGGATCTTGGACCTCTTCTTGCCCTTGGATAGTCCCTAGGCCCTGGAATGCTCTAAAAGTGCTCCTGGTCAGACTGCCCCCAATGGCCCCAAACGTTTTTGACTGTCTTCCTATGCTGATCTGAGCTGGACAAATAACTCTGTGGTTTTTTCTTTCCTTTTTTCCCCCTTTCCTTTTACTTCCCTCCTCATCAGGATTTGGTCATTTTTTAGCTCTGTTAGGAAGAATCCGGGGAGGAAATTTACTGTATTTCTTCCTGTGTCTCCTCTGTTTTGGTTCCACTTTGTTTTTTCATCCTACTCTTCAATATTACTTTACAACTCTGATGTTTATAGTCTCAGAAATGGTCATCACAATTTTGTCCATAGCACCCTGAACTTTTGAGGAAAAGTGCTTCGTAAACTTAATGCAATAATCCAAGGCCCAAGGTTCTATCTAGCTGTGTGACCTTGGGCAAGTCATTTAACCCCAATTGCCTCATCCTGGGTCATCTCCAGTCATCCTGATGAATGTCTGGTCACTGGATTCAGATGGCTCTGGAGGAGAAGTGAGGCTGCTGACCTGCACAGCCCTTCCTCACTCAAAACAAAGTCAAGTGCAAGTCATGTCATTATTTCTCTGATGGCGTGGTCTTCTTCGGCAACAAAGGACAAACACACAGATTTGATCCTCACAATTGTCCTGGGAGGAAAACTCTATTATCATCCCCATTTTATAGATAAAGTAACTGAGGCAAGCAGAAGTTAAGTGGCTTGCTCAGGGACACATAACTAGGAAGTTTCTGAGGCTGAATTAGAACTCAAGTCTTTCTGACTTCAGGTCCAGCAGTCCAGCCACCTTACTGCTCTAATCTGAACATACCTGCTGACAAACAGATATTAGGATTTCCTGACTGATGGGAACCTACTCAACAAAGTAAAGAGCAGAGGAAGCTATGAGCTGTTAGTGGGCTTGGGCATTCTTTCTACCTCCATTAGGCACATTGGATTCTTGAGAGTACTCTTGGCGAGCAGCTTCCATTTACATTTACTAAACTTTACTAAACTATTTACATATAACTAAACTATTTAGGATGGACTTCAAACTCATCTTTTACCCCAGGGAATTCAGATGGTATCAAGTAGAAGTCTTCAGGGTTTTACTATTGTTATTCAAGGTATCAGCCTCCGATTATTTCATTTTGTAACTCCTCATTTGAATAATTCACTATAGTAATTTCCCACCATACATTTATTACATCAGTTGGTGGCATGTTATTTTTCAGAGTAGGATTGACCAAAGTTCTTTCCTTTTTCAACAAATTCACCTCAGTTGGACAGAGAGGGGCAGATTTAAAAGCACAGAAAAGCAAAATTTCCATCCTCCAAGTATTTATAAACTAGGCAAGAGAACTCAGTAGATATCCTGAAAAGTGATCAATATACCTAGTTATAGGCATTCATAGTCCTGATGACCATGGTGGTAGTAGTGACAAAAGGGTTGGGAAAGAGAGCATGGGTTAGAAGTAATTAGATGTACTTTAAAAGACAAAGGAAATAGGTTTAAATAATACAAAAAGGCCAAGAAAGTGAAAGCCTGAGGCACAGAATAGAAATTAGTCTTACCTAAGCAGAGGGGAATAAACAGGGCAATTATGATGGGACTTCATGATAAGGGACTTTGTAACTGATGTAGCACCTGGAATCTGATTCAAAAGAATTCAGGTAGAGTAAGACTTCAGTTAATAAGAATTACAGAGGTAAAAGAGCATGGGGCAGAGGAGGAACAAATTTCCTAATTTCCAAAGACCCGTAGTCTTTGAAGAATAAAATAGAAATTAGTTTAGACTTTTCTGGCAAGTAAAATTGCCCAAATAAGTAACATACTCCCTTACAATGTGGTTTGATTCTCATTACAGAGATATTCAAGCCGAGACTAAATAACTGTCAGGAGTGAGGCATCATGATTTGAAGGACAGAATACTAGATTTGGAATCCCACAATGCAGATTCAAGTTCCATTTCTTCTATTTAGTAGCTTTGTTGGTAAGCTACAGCTTTTCTGAGATTCAGTATCCTTCTCATTAAAATAGGGATAATGTACTATTCATCTTACAAGGTAATTGTGGGGAAAACTACTTTGTAAAACCGATTGCTCTGTGACTGAGTTGTAATAAAAAAGAACAACAATTTATCCCTAAGCCTTAATTAGACAAAATAAGAAACAAAATGAGTTATTCAAAGCTGAAAAGATCCTAAGGTGTTTGAAAATCTCCACTTAATACAAAATCCAGAAATTGTGGCTAATAACAAAATAGATAGGAAAAACAGCACCAGTAGTTCAAATAATTTTACAAAGGAGAAAGGTATACTTGGACTGGAATTCCAAAAAGACCTTTTTGAATAGCAGCATACAGTCATCTAACAAGCCAATTACAATAAAATAATGATTTTTTTTAAAGTATTTTGCAAGCTTCCTCTCAGGTATAAACCTCATTCCATCTTTCTCAACAGAGAACATCACACATCTTTTACTAAAGTATGAGATCACCAGTGACCTTTCCAAATACAGACTAATTGCATGTTCTTATGCAAAATACTTGCAGCTTAAGTCACTAAAAAACAAATCTATAAACACTCGTAAGAATACTATATATTATCTCAGAAGCAAAAAGTACATGCCAAAAATCTCAAGCAGTTAAAGAGCAACTTATTGTCAATATAGTAACTATTAAATAAGCTGCCTCAAAGAGAATAACATTTATACTGCCATTGGTGATTACCGCAAATCCCTCAATTCCACACTTATTGCTCATTCATATATTACAAACATAACATAGATCTAAGTATGATGAGAACACTAAGATAGTTGATGTTCTTATGAAAACCTCTGCTCCAAAACATACCACCAATACAGTAATGTTAACAAGTAACTGACAAGTAACTGGTATCTTTTAGAAGGATAGTTTAAGCCCATATTTGGTTTTATCTAACTTCAAATCCTAAATTGTACCTAACATGACTCCCAAATTAACAGGATGTCAGGCCAAACTATTGTACTAATCACTTAATATCTATGGATTATATCAAGTTATATGCTTCTACCAGAAAACACATTAAAGAACTTCCTTAATCTCATAGAATCCTTCTCCAATAATATCAAAATATCATTTGAACTTGATATGCATACAGTTTTAATGTATGGCAAGGGAAGAGAATAGCTGAAGGCTTAAAGACTGAATCCTGAGGTCATTGAACTAATGGATGAAGATAATAATTGCAAATATCTTGGTCTTGCCAGGCAAGACAAATTGAGACTGGCAAGCATGCCAAAGATCAAAGCTAGATAGAACATGTTTAAAACAATCAATAGCTTTGATTTCAAGCATGCTAGTCAGCTTCTTACCATCCCCAGTTTTGTCTTTGATATCTTTGTGCTGCAAAATTCTTTACATCTGAACTGAGCCAATCCAGCAGCAAAGGTCTAAGAGTGATTGAAATACCTACGTGAAGCTAGCCAACACAATGTCTGTGAAAAAGAATCAAAAAAACAACAGAGGAATGGGATTTAGACAAGTCTTTTCTATGCCAATTCAGGATCAGGTTATGACCACCAGAAATTACAGAAGGGGTTATATCCTTAAAAAGTCTAGACTTAGTATTCAATGTAAGTTGTGCAAGAACAGAAACAGGTTGAAAAGTTCAGGACCTACAAAATGCCTAAAATGTCATGACCTGGTTGTTACAATTAAACATTGTTTGCTCACTTTTATTGTCCCTCAAGGCCATTCCCTTGGGCTCTGTGACCTTCTCCCCCTATGCTATCTAGGTAATTGATCTTATCAGGTCACATACGTTCAATTATCACCTATCCTGATCTACTTACTGGCCTAATTTATCTCCTGACCTCTAAGCTCACCTCTCCAATTGACCAAATGATATGGCAAATTGGATCTTCCATGAACATCTTAAACTCAACATGACCAAAGCAGAATTCATTATCTTTCTTCTTCCAAACCTCCTTATTATTATCCCCCTTCCAGTCTCCCTAGCTTGAAATTTTGTATAATGACAACTAGGAGGCACAGTGGGATAGAACTCTGGACCTGGAATCAGGAAGACCTGAGTTCAAATATTGTCTCAGATAATTATTAGCTGGGCAAGTCACTTAACCACTGTCTGCCAAAGTTTCCTCAAAGGTTAAATGGAGAAAAACATATCACCTACCTCACAGAGTGGTTGTGAGTATCAAATAAGATGATACAGTAAAGAGTTTAGCACAGTGCCTGGCACATAGTAGGCACTAAGCACTTGTTCCCTTTTCCATCTTTTATCCCTTCTTTCCCACCTTCTCACCATGCATATCCAAGGTGTTACCAACATCTACTGGTTTCAGCTCCATAACATATTTTGTGCACCCCCCTTCTCTCCTATGATATTACCATGACCCTGGTGGCGGTCTACTTGCCTCAAGTCTCTAAGCACTCCTGTCTACCCTCCACATGGCTGTTAAATTGATTTTCTAAAAGGGAGGTCATACTTTTCCCTCCCTTGTTCAATAAACTCCACTGGCCCCCTATCACCTCAAAGAGAAATTATAAAATTCTCTCTTTGGCTTTTAAAGTCCTTCATAACTAGAGTCCTTTTTACACCTTGCCCCGACTTACTAACTCCAATATTTTCACTGGCTGTGTCCTATGTCTTGAATTCTCTCCCTCCTCATCTCTACCTCCTGGGCTCCCTGGCTTCCTTTAAGTCATAGCTAAAATCCTACCTTCTGCAAGAGGCTTTTCCAATCCCTCTGTTAACTATCTCCAATTTATCCTATCTTTGTTTTGTTTTTACATAGTTGTGTTCATGTTGCTTCCCTCATTAGACTGTGATGTTTTTGAGAACAGCGACTTTTTCCTTTGTATGTGCTTTCAACATAATAGGTATTTAATAAATGTTTGTTTACTGTCTTAAAGATGAAAACATCCATTTATTACAAATATAGACCTCAAAATATCCGGGAAGACTCAACTAATAAATGGCTGAGGAACCAGATCATTTTCACTAACTGAACTATTAACCCAGACATAATACTGATCCATAAAGATGTTAGAAAAATATTTTTATATGCCACTGATGAGGGCTAGAGAGATAGGTGTATGGGAACTTAAAGACTGGAGTTCCCTGTGTGGGACATCTGGAGAAGAATTCATGGACTGAAGCATTGTTGAGGTCAAGGTAAAGATTTATTATGCCTTTCACTATCTATAGTCATCTGAAAAAATGCTCTAAATCACTATTGATTGGAGAGATGCAGATCAGAACAACTCTGAGGTACCACATCATACCTATCAGATTGGCTAACATGACAAAACAGGAAGAAGAAAAATATTGGAGAAGATATGGGAGAACTGGAACACTAACTCATTGTTGGTGGAGACGTGAGCTGATCCAACCATTCTGGAGAGCAATTTAGAACTATGTCCAAAGGGCTACAAAAATGTGCATACCCTTTGACCCAGCAATATCACTTCTAGGATTGTATCCCAAAGAGATCATAGAAATGGGAAAGGGTCCCACATGTACAAAAATATTTATAGTGGCTCTTTTTGTGGTGGCCAAGAACTGGAAATCAAGGGGATGTCCATCAATTGGGGAATGGCTGAATAAATTGTGATATATGTATGTAATGGAATACTATTGTGCTATAAGAAATGATGAACAGGAAGACTTCAGAGAGAACTGGAAGGACTTATATGAACTGATGCTGAGTGAAAGGAGCAGAACCAGTAGAACTTTGTACACAGCAACAATCACAGTGTGTGAGGAATTTTTCTGGTAGACTTAGTACTTCACTGTAATGCAAGGATTTTAAAAATTCCCAGTGGACTCTTGGGGCAAAACTCCTTCCACATCCAGAGAAAGAACTATGTAATTGGATCGTAGAATGAAGCAGAACATTTTCTTTTGTATTATGTTTTGCTTTGTTTTGTTTTATGATTTCTCACATTCATTTTAATTCTTCTATGCAACATGACTGAGGTGAAAATGTATTTAATAGGAATGTATGTGTAGAACCTATGTAAGATTGTACTCTGCCTCAGGGAGGGAGTGGGGAGTGAGGGAGAAAAGAGGGGAAAGAAGGGGAAAAAAATCTAAGATATATGGAAGTGATTGTAGAACACTGAAAACAAAGAAATAATTTAATAAAAAAAAATTTAAAAAAAAAGGTTTATTATGCTTTTCAGCAGGCAAGAGTTCTTAGGGAACCTGCAACCTTGGAGGAATACAGGTAAAGTTTACATAGGATATTCTATAGGAAAACATGTGCCAAATATGCTAACTAGGTGATTTAGGGCAGGATCCAAGAGTGGTTAAAGAGTGGTTAATTCTTAAAGGAACATGCACTTTTGGTATCTACTACGCAGATATTTTACCCAGACTTTACTGGGAAATAGCCAGGGGATGGAGGGGGGGAAGGGCATTCCATATGGAAGTGTGGTTTTAGGCCTGAAGTGCCACTAAGTCAACTAGTGGTCAGGACTGACTAAAGAATACCAGGCTACTCTCATCAATGTCTTGTTAGACAAGATAAATGTAAGAGAGTATACATATGTCTAAGTCTAGGATGCATATGATTAGTCAGTGAGTAGTAAATGTCATTATGACCCAGTACACAGCCAGCTCAGCCAGTATAAATGGTTCAGACTAATAAGTTCTATAGGTGCAACTGGCTACTATAGTAGGAAGGGAGATAACAGTTGTGGCTGGGGTAGGCTGTTCTTGGGCTAGAAAGAAACTGCCTGGGATAGTATTTTGAGGTTAAGGAGAAATGTGTTTTTTAGAGAAAAACATGATTTTAGAATTGGGGTCCAAGCACATGCACCCAAGCACCTCATCATCACCATCACCAAATACTGACAATTTCCAAGATTTCATAATATAGGGACCTAGCAATGGAGATCAAAATCATGGACAAACAGGATGACATACATACATGGAAGTGATTGTTGAAAACTGAAAACAAATAAATTAATTAAATTTTTAAAATCACCAAAAAAATAAAAAGAATGAGAATGAGAGAAATATGTTTGTAGAAAGCAGGAAAATAGATAGTAGGCAAGGAGAGATTGAAGATTAGAGAGAGAACACAATGATGAGGGCAATCTGATAAAAATGAGAGGATAGAATAGGAATAAGGGTACATATGAAGGGATTACTTAGACTTGGAAAGGAGGAGGCCACTTCTTCTGTAAAATAAAAAATAATGGAGAAAAACCCCTAGATGAGAAGAGAATAAGAGGTGGATGGCCTTATTTTTTCATGATGTGCAAAGTAAGGTTCTCAGCTGAAGAGTCTGAGGGAAGGGAATGGCATAGGACATTTGAGGAAGGATCAAAAGGTTTAGAAAATTGCTGTGATAGTGAAGCAATTAGAGAGTTGGAAAAGAATTGTCTTGCTTCACTGAGGACTCTGTTGAGATTATGCAACACATATTCATAGCCTCTGAAGATTGTGATTTTCTCCAGCTCTATTCAACACATGAATAGGAGTGAAAGCAGCATATGGTGGGAGCAATCCAAATCCATGGCTCGGAAAAGCCCCCTTCTTTTCTTTCTCAGTACTTTATCAGTGGATGACATCATCAACTCCTGTGGAATTAATTATCATCACTGTGCTGGTGACTTCCAGATTTATATATGCAGCTCTACTTTCTCTCCTGGGCTCTAATCCCACATCACCTACTACCTATTTCAAACTGAATGTCCTACAGGCATCTGAAACTCACCATGTCTAAAACAGAACTCATTATAGTTCCTTTCAAACCTAATTTTCTTCTGAACTTCCCTACTTTTATCAAGGGCACCACCATCTCCACTTCCTTTCCTCTCACTTTCTAAGTTCTCTCCAGTTTGGCTTCTGATCTCATCTTCAGTTGAAACTGCTCTCTCCAGAATTGCCAATGATATCTTAATTGACAAATCTAATGGCCCTTTTTTCCATTTTCATTCTCATTGACTTCTCTTGTACCCTTGGCACTGTTGATCACCCTTTTCTTCTTGATTCACTCTTCTCTCTCAGGTTCTATGATACATTTCTATCCTGGCTCTCATCCTACCCATCTGACTGCTCCTTCTCAATCTCCTTTGCTGATATTTATTCATCCAGTCATGTTCTCTATTGGTGGGTGCCCTACAGTGCTCTGTCCTGGCACTTTTTCTTATTCCTTTGTTGAAGAATCTAATCAGCTTCCATGGACTCAACTATCCCATCTATGCTGATGCTTCCCAAATTTATTTATCTAGCCCTAAATTCTTTCCTGACTTTCAAGCTCTCATCTTCAATATGCCATGACATCTCAAACTGGGTGTAGATGTCTTAAATTCAACATGTTCAAAATTCAATTCATTATCTTTCCTCCAAAAACCCTCCTTTCTTCCCAATTTTCATATTACTCTTAAGGGCACTACTATCCTCCCACTCACGTAGGCTAACAATGTCAATGTCATTCTCAATTCCTCTATCTTATTCCACCATATGTGTACAATATCTTACCAAGCCCTATCATTAACAAATCTTCAAAATATCACTTGTAAAGGTCCGCTTTTCCCCTCTGACACAGCTGCCACCTTGGTTGAGGCCCTCATCACCTCAAATCTCAAGTATTACATTAGCTCCCTGGCGGGTCTCCTGAGCCTCAAGTCTTTCCCCATTCCAGTCTACTCTCCACTCAGTTGCCAGAATGATCCTTTTAAAGTCCAGATCTGACCATGTATCCTCCTGCATTCCAATGACTTTCCTATTATCTCTAGGATAAAAATATATAATTCTCAGAGTTTTGAATGCCTTCGCAACCTGACCCCTCCTCACTTTATCAATTTTACACTTTCATATTCTACAATCTGCATACAACATTCCATCTGAAATTACTTTTCAAATATATAGAGAGGGGAAGAATTCATGACTGAAGGAAACAGAGAATCCCAAAAGACAAAACAGATAATACATGTAAATTTAAAAGGGGTTGCACAAACACATCTGCTATAGCTAAGGAAAAGTTGAGGGAGAAGAATCTTTGCAGCAATCTTCTCTGATAAAGGTCTCATTATCAATAAAAAGAACTGATTCAAATTTATAGAGAAAAAAACAGTCATGCCTCAATTAATATATGTAGAAGTCTATGAACAGGCAATTCCCAAAGGAAGAAACCTAAATTCTATAACCACAAGAAAAAAACGTTCCATATCACTAATAGAGAAATACAAATTAAAGCAACTCTGACGTCCACCTCACATCCATCAGATGGGCAAAAATGACAGAAAAAGGAAAGGACAAGTGTAGGAGGGGTTGTGAGAAAACTGATACATTGATGAATTGTTGATACAGTTGTGAATTGGTGGGAATATGGAAAATTAATCTGAAATTATTTCCCAAAAGCTAGCAAATTGGACATACCCTTTGACTCTGAAATACCTTTATTAAGCCTATACTTAAGGAGATCAAAGAAAGAGGAAAAAGTCTTATATGTTCAAAAGTATTTATTGCAGTTTTTTCTACGTTTGCAAAGAACTTGAAACTAAAAGGTACCCACAAATTGGGGAATGGCTGAACAAATTACAGCATATTTATATAATGGAGCACTGTTGTGCTATAAGAAATGAAGAAAGTTCCAGAAACAAATATTTGTGTGAACTGATGCAGAGTGAAAGGAGTGGAAGCAACCAAATAATTTAGTCTGTAACATAAATAGTGTAAAAAAGAACAATTCTGAAAGATGTGCAAACTCTTATGGGCACAATGGTCAGCCATGACTCTTAGGGACTGATAAGAACATTGCCTAACTCATGACAGAGAGATAATAGATTAATATGCAGAATGGGCAACATTTTTGGGTGTGGACAATATAAGAATTTGTTTTGATTGTCTATGAGTATACGATGAATTTTTTTCTTTTTTTCCCCAGGTGTTGGGGGTTTGGGGGGGGCACCTGATAATTGAAAGAAATTATAATTTATTTGCAAATATAAAAATAGATTAAGTTCCTGAAGAGTAGGGACTATTTTGCTATTACATCATATTCCCAGTACTTAGCACAATATATTTAATAAATGTTAGAAGGAGGGGTATGTTTTGAGGAGAACATCATGAAAGGAACCTTTATAATATCACTAGCATTCACTCAATGTCAAGAGACCTACAATCTACTCTTTAGATAAAGGTCCCTACCATGTTGGGTAGAACACTTTAAAGTATTTATTAAAGAGTATAGATAAGAAGTATACAAGATGAAAAGGCACAGCAGACAAGACGTGCAATAAGTGTGTATTTATATTTATAAACACATTCATACAAATACATGTGACATATAAAATATAAATAGAAGGTAATCTCAGAGGGAAGGAGATAGTACTAAAGAGGACCAGGAATGGCCTCCTACAGAAGGTGGTGTTTGAAGTGAGTCTTGAAGAAATCCAAGGGGAGGAGTCAAATAGGGTGGGCATTCAAGGTATGGAAGACAATGAAAACACAGAGTCTGTAGATGGATCGTCACATGAAAGAAACAAGAAAACCAGTGTAAATGGTGTATAGAAGAGGGGAAAGGTCAAGAAGACTGGAAAGTAAAAGGAAGACAAATTACAAAAGACAATATCAGAAAATTTTTTATTTAATCTTTTAGGGAATAGGGAGCCACTGCAATTTATTCACCACAGGAGTAATATTGCCTGATATGCATTTTAGGAACTTCACTTTGGCAGGTGAGGGGAAGATGGATGGAAGTTGGAAGAGACTTGAAACAGAGAGAACAACTAGAAGTCTATTGCAGTAGTACAGGCTCAGGATGATCATGGGGTTGTATGAGTGGAGAAAAGAGGATGCATATGAGAGATGATATATAGAACTGCAAGAATTGACAACAAATTAAATATGTGGGGTGAACATGGGTGAGGAGTCAAGGATGACACAGGTTGAAAGCTTGGGTGGTGGGAAGACAATAGTGCCTTCAACAGTAACATAGAAGTTTTGAAGGAAAAGAGTTTTCAGGGAAAGATAATTTTGATAATATTGAGCTTGTGGTATCTATGAGACATCCAGCTGAAGATGTCAAAAAGGAAGTTGGAGATGTGAGAATGGAGCTCAGGAGACAGGCTAGCACAGACTCAAAATATTAAAGAATGTCTGTATTCAGAGGGAGGATGAACTAGGTGACCTCTAAAGTACTTTCCAATTTTCAGATGCTAATTTTTATTTTTGACGATGCAAAACAGAATTATTTTTGTATTCAAAATGGAAAACAATACAATCATAATTAAATACCATCTATTCCACAATACTAGAATTTAGAAGAAGCATGTCATTTACTGGAACATTCTCGTTATAGTAAACTGCAAAGGAAAAGAAGTAGAATAAGTAGGGCTGAATTATATTTGGAAAGAGAAAAAAAAAGAAGCCATATCAATGGAACAATTCAGTTCATCTCAGTTAAATATTTTATATGAATTTGGATCTGAATACTGACAGCTGGATTGAGAACTGGTCATAGACAGTGATAAATGGCCACTTATTAAATTAAGAGGATGAATCAAGGGGTAGGTCAAATTTTATTTAAGATTTTCAATAATGATCTACAATGAGGAATAAACAGTCATTTAATGAAATTTGCAGATGATATTAAAACCCAAGGTGTTGCAAAAGTTACCAAGAAGCAGCATAAAAGAAAATTCAAGAGGTTAAATATTGGCCAGGAACTTAGAAATGAGATTCAATGGAGACAAATGGAAGGTCATTCAGAACATGCATTTTAAATAACATCTCTCTCTCCAAATAGCTCAAAAGTTTTATGAGTATTACTATTACTGTCTCACATTTATTCAGAGACAACACTATCTTGGGCACTGGACAGAATATAGAATTAGCACAGATTGAATAGACAAGAAACACTAACATTCAAAATAAGGGGTTCTGTAGTGGACCACAGGGAACAGGGATCTTTTTACTTGTTATAAAAGGTTCAGACGTGTGGTAGCTAGGTGGCACAGTGGATAAAGCACCAGTCCTGGAATCAAGAGGACCTAAGTTAAAATCTGGCTTTGGACACTTTCTAGCTCTGTGACCCTGGACAACTCATTTAACTTCTATTGCCTCCAAAAATTAAATTAAATTAAAAGGTCAGATGTACTACCTTTAAGGAAATTCCAGTTATCTTTTGGCTCCATGACAGGTAAGACTGAGCACAAGTGCACTTACAGAAGAAATTTGAAGGAAGAGAGATAGGTTTTCATGAACGCAAAAGTATGATATTTTAGACTTGGGTGGGAGGGCTATTTAGGAAGAAAACATCAAAAAACAACAAAAAGAAAAAGTGGGAGAAAGATACTTATGTCACTAATGATAACTGGCTTAGCTATAGCACTTTAAATTAATTGGAAAGCAGAGAATTTTAAGGCATAAGGGTCACTTCAATAACAGCAACAACAAAAAATGCAAACTACATTTAAGGAAAAGGCAAAGAGGGAGAGGTTTAGCCGTTTGCAGAAAGTCACATATAAATATAATCAATAAGTATATAACTATATATGTGTGTATAAGTATATAAGTATATTTAAGAAAGCAGCTAAAAATTTACCATGATTCTATTATGTCACTATCACCCAATATTTTTTCTTTTAATTTTACAACATCTTCCACATATATTATTTTCTTCCCAACTTCATTATCATAGTCTATCCATTTCTAGGACCAGATTCTTTGATTTCCTCTTCAGGATCATGACTTTCTTCTGCACACTTTCTTCTACCATCACCCTTCATGTCCTAAAGACTCCTTATTCTCCATTGTTGAATCTGATCCATGCAACACCCAGTAATTAGGACATCCCCAAGGTCTGTAGTTGGCCTTCTTGTCTTCTCCCTCTATACTTTCTCTCTCCATCGCCCATGTATTATTATTTATGTTAGCATCTCTCCTGAGTTCAAATCACTAACTGCCTACTGGAAATTTTGAACTAGAAATGCCATAGGCACCTTAAACTCAGCATTTCCAAATCAGAAATAATTATATTGTCACCCAAAAGCCTCCCCTCTTCTGAACTTCCTCACCCAGGCTCACAACCTCATTAGCATCCCCAGCTCTTCACATCTCTTTTCAAATCTTGCAAATTCTGCTTTAACATATTTATGTCCCCTTCTCTTCTTTTACACAGCTACCATCATAATACATGTTCTCATCACCTTTTGCCTGGGAAACTTCAATAGACTAATTTCCCTATCTCAAGGATCTCTCCACTCAGCTGCCAGGGTGTTTTTCTAAGAGCATCTATCACAGCATGTCACAAATACAGAGAGAGAGAAAGAGACAGAAAGACAGAGAGAGAGAGAGAGAGAGAGAGACAGACAGACAGACAG